>NC_064627.1:841848615-842151544 GCF_023864275.1 Schistocerca cancellata
ACTATTAACCCGTTATACAGGGGATTACATCCTTTCACAATTTTCTACAACCCAACCTCACCTTAGGCAACGTAGCCCGGATCTCTGTGTCTCACAAAATTTTACCATCCCTAACGATTCCAAGACCACCAACAGCAGTTAACTCGTCTGGTAAGAGTGAGAAGTAACACGGTAAACGTAGATGCAGAGATGGAAGGAAACAGAAAGAGATGAGGAAAACTCAAAGAGTTATGATGGTGTGACAGAAATACTGGTTCTCTGTTGGGTTGGAAGAAGAAATCCGAGATATGTCAATAGGGAGGCTATATAGTGTTAAATACGGCGTGGATCTGGGCTCGAGGCAGGTTTATGGGAGAAACAGGGAAAGAGCTATACATGGTCCTAACAAGATCCTGAACGTCAGTTATAAAAAGTATTTAATGTGGGAAGAGAAGAAGGGAGCAGTGACCTACATCTACATCTACATGATTACTCTGCGATTCACATTTAACTGCCTAGCAGAGGGTTCATTGAACCACCTTGAAATTACTTCTCTACTGTTCCACTTTAGAATAGCGTGCGGGAAAAACGAACACTTAAATCATTCCGTGCGAGCGCCGATTTCTCTTGAAGAGAAAACGGATCATCCAAAAATCATATTACCTATGTGGCCAAGCTGACTATAATGTTACACATGATCAAATAACTTTATGTTGTCTAAACATTTTATGTGTCCATTCATGTCCAGCGAGTCGTCTGAATTCTAGTTATTTGTCCCTTTTTCGCTTCAGTTCTACAGACTCAGCGAGACACTAGTTTCTGCACTGCTTTGGGTAAGTATATTTTCGGGAATTTTTATTCTGCAGTAAAGAAGTCCGTCTTTTCTATTTGCTGTATTAAGATTTATGAGTCTTCTGGAGTTTGAGCTACAGCATTAGTTCAGAGTGGAAGGGACGGGGGCGGGGCAATAATCAGCCACTATCTTCTTCAAGGGGCCAAAAATGTGACTATTTCAACATAGTACAGGATTATTCAAAATCTATACATATTCAAGTGACTGCTAAAAATGCTTGTATTAAGGTCAGGTATTACATGATAGTGTGTGGAAATAGCAACTCAAGACTTTTTGTTTGTTAGTGCGACTTCCATCAGCATCGCAGCCAGACCAATTTTGCGTAATGGAATTCTGCCGGAGTGAGTCCACTACCGCAGTGTGTCGGAAATTATGGACGTCATTTAGTAAGGCTCGAGCTATTAGGCAATCCATTTACGAGTTGGTATAGAAGTTTACGAAAACAGGAAGTCTTTTTAAAGACAAATGCAAAGCCTGTCGATCGGCATCTAAGGGACAGTTTGAGCGGATCAAGAAAACGTTCCTCTGAAGTCCACAGAAGCCAATGTCTCGTTACGTAGCAATTCCACAGCCAGCTATTTGGATAGTGTTTAGAATATGTCTGCAAATGAACCCGTATGATTCAGCTGCTCCAAGCCAACATTTGTAGAAACAGGTTTGCTTTGACATGCAGTTACGGATTCATTCTCGCAAAATGCTTGCTCCTTTTGTCTAGCAGCCCTGTTGCTGGAGATCACTTTAACAAAAAATTTAAAAAAATGTTGAGTCATATAGCACCTCACCTCAATAAAAACATTTTTACAGTCACTTGAAAGTGTCTAGATTATTTTGAATAAGCCTGTATTCGTGGAAACAACAGAAAAGTAAACCGACAAGTAAACTAGATAAAGAGGCAGTAGAGTCATATCTCGAAGAATATGAAACTTTTAAGTCAAGCTTAGAATAAGAACTGGCGAGAACTGGACAAATATGTACCTACTATAACAGTTCTTGATGTGAGGGTTCCTCCATGGTACACAGTCTCTGTAAAGAAACTTCAAAAGAAACTGTGACCACTGCACCATGGGAGTGAACCAAAGAATAGGGAAATAGACATGCTAAAGAAGCGCTATGCTATCGAAACGTGTGAAGCTTCCAGTGACGAGCAGAATATTATCGAATAATCTCTTAAAAAAATCCAAAGGAATTCTAATAATTTGTAATGACTAGTACCAAACTTAGTACCCAGACACTTATGAATGACAAAGCAAGTGAAACTACTGATAGGTAAAAGCAGATATGCTGAACGTTTTCAGATGTTCCATACAAAAGAAAATGTAGGTGCATCGCCTCATTTTAAATCTCGCGCCATTGTAAAGATGACTGAAATGGACACAAAGAAATCCTTGTCACATTCTGTGCAGTGGCCGAGTCTAGACCCTCTTCGAACTATAGTATACCGTACATCCCTCGAACTAAAAACCTTGCCCAGTTGTTAGAAGAATGCACAGGTCACACGAAGGAGAAGTGATCCACAAACCTGCCGTCCGCCATCAATCTGCTGTGGAATCTCCAAGTACAGAAGACAACTTGCATGCGCGGAGGCTTACACAGACACACACACACACACACACACACACACACGATCGACAGCACCTACATGTAGAAAATAAGTACGTTTTCGGTTCGAGGATTGAAAATAATAACTGCTGTGATTTCGTGAGATTTACTCGAATAAAAATGTATATAAATGTTTCGCAAATAAAGGTGGAGTCTGGTTGAAGATATTTGGACTTCTAGGCAACGTACAATGTCGCTGAGAATGTCTGACAATACTTGTGCAGCCTCAAATCTGATAGTTTTCCTTCGTGATCTCAATTCTCGGCTTCTAGATCCGGCGAAAGCGATGGAGGTTGTTCCTTTCAAGGTTACAGGACCACGTCCCGCTCGTCTTGTACCGTTATGTCGAGCAGACCAGAGCATCACGCCCTGCAGCTGTCTGGGAGCTAATTTTAGGGAAAGTTACTGATTACAGCCGGGAACGGTAGAACTAGAACCTGCTCAGGGAGCAGCATTTTCATAATTTTTTCTTTTTATTTTTTCGTCAAGTCTGAAGATGGGCTAAATCAAACACCAGGACTCCGTTTTCCATGTAGCCGTTAGCCTGAGTTGAGGTAGCAGGCAGTCACATCTCCCATTTGTTGGTCACTGCAGAAAGCTTTCCTTGGATTTGTATTTGCATACCCAGCGCGGTCGCCTCAGCAGTTTAATTTATTATTAGTTACCTTCTCGTAAGGGAAGCATCCATCCAGTGGGTCGTCGAGTTCGCTTAACTTCGGCACAATTTTGGTACGTACTGAGATGTTACCAATATCGTTCCAATACGTCACGCCTCTAGTTCAAAAAATCGAAGTTGAGTAGTACGGGGCAACTGAGTACCACACGAGAGCGCAATCCGTCGAGCAGAGACTTTATCACCACTGGCCAAAGCCAGGTTTTCCTAGGACCAAGAATTTTGCGCTCCGCGAATATGACAAGATGATTCGGGTCAGAAGTGAGGCACAACTTAAATACGTCGCGGTTTTGTGTTTTTCCCAGAAATTGAAACAGCAAGCTCATTAACGATTCAGTCCACGGGTGTTGTCTGAGTAGAGTGTCGAAACAAAAGATTTGTTACTTTACCAAGGTGCTAACATAGTGTGCAGTATTGACGGATAGTATGACACCTAAACATGTAACGGACGATGAAGATCAGGATTATTTGCTCCAGGTTTTGCGAAGTGCAGAAAAAGTCAGAAATGGATTTCTACACCGCGACAATGAGGGTGTGTTGAACACATTGATTAACAACCACTTAATCGAAGACGAAGAGGGTTCAAAGCATATTTCAGATTTAGTCGTCAGTTTGGATCGCTTTTGCGCTGTGTGGAAGAGGACACGAGATCATCAGGTTACAACTCGGTCAAGTCTCCAGTAAAACCGGCTTGAACACACGCTGTTACTCTAATATAGGCAGAATAAAATTAAATAAAGTTCACTGCATAAAAGCAGTTTTATCATAGTTATTAATAACTTCTCATTATTTGTGAGAAATTCTATGAAAAGTAAATGTTTTGCAAGACTGTAACAGACAGCAAAAAACTCTGCTACATACAACCAAAAAGGAATTTTCATACCTTTCAATGATGTTTATACAAAAATGAAGTGTGAAACTTTACGTAAAACGTTATCTTGTTCTGTTTACGAAGGTGTGCTGGAAAGTAATGCCTCAAAATATTGTACTTGAAAACTCTTGAAGCTTCTTAAATAAAACAAACATTATTAACTTTGTACACATTTATTCTTGTTTCTCGATATAGTCACTTTGGCGACGAACACATTTCTCCCAACGGGAGACCAGTTTGTTGATAGCGTCACTGCAGAACGTTTGATGTTGTTGACGGGGCCACAATTTCATCTCTACTTGCACCACGTCACCACTATCAAAGTGAAGTCCTCAAAGATGTTCTTTAAGTTCTGGGAACAAATAAAAATGGATGGTTCAAATGGCACTGAGCACTATGGGACTTGACTTCTGAGGTCATCGGTCCCCTAGAACTTAGAACTACTTAAACCTAACCAACCTAAGGAGATGACACACATCCATGCCCGAGGCAGGACTCGAACCTGCGACCGTAGTGGTCGCGCCGTTCCAGACTGTAGCGCCTAGAACCGCTCGGCCACTCCGGCCGGCAGAAATGGATGGGGGCCAGATCATGACTGTATGGAGGATGATCGACGATAGTGAACCCAAGGCGTCGGACTGCTTCAGACGCCGCTGAGGTCGTACGTAGTCTGAAATTGCCATTCTGACGGAAGGGTGCCCCCTGTGTGGACGAACTCGTCGAATTCGAAATTCGATTACAGCACACTGTTTCTCACGCACAAACATGCCGCCATGTTATACGCTGCAGTTCAGAGCCCTCTAGCGGTAGAGGATTGCAAATACGCAGGCGTGTACAAGGTTTGAAGAAAGGAAGGAAGCTCACGGGAAGAGAAGGAAAGAAATATGTCCGGAACGGAAGGCGCATGTCCACCTCTAAGTACTGTGAGTAGTCCTAATGGACTTATTGGTAAATGACAATAATACACTCCTGGAAATTGAAATAAGAACACCGTGAATTCATTGTCCCAGGAAGGGGAAACTTTATTGACACATTCCTGGGGTCAGATACATCACATGATCACACTGACAGAACCACAGGCACATAGACACAGGCAACAGAGCATGCACAATGTCGGCACTAGTACAGTGTATATCCACCTTTCGCAGCAATGCAGTCTGCTATTCTCCCCTGGAGACGACCGTAGAGATGCTGGATGTAGTCCTGTGGAACGGCTTGCCATGCCATTTCCACCTGGCGCCTCAGTTGGACCAGCGTTCGTGCTGGACGTGCAGACCGCGTGAGACGACGCTTCATCCAGTCCCAAACATGCTCAATGGGGGACAGATCCGGAGATCTTGCTGGCCAGGGTAGTTGACTTACACCTTCTAGAGCACGTTGGGTGGCACGGGATACATGCGGACGTGCATTGTCCTGTTGGAACAGCAAGTTCCCTTGCCGGTCTAGGAATGGTAGAAAGATGGGTTCGATAACGGTTTGGATGTACCGTGCACTATTCAGTGTCCCCTCGACGATCATCAGTGGTGTACGGCCAGTGTAGGAGATCGCTCCCCACACCATGATGCCGGGTGTTGGCCCTGTGTGCCTCGGTCGTATGCAGTCCTGATTGTGGCGCTCACCTGCACGGCGCCAAACACGCATACGACCATCATTGGCACCAAGGCAGAAGCGACTCTCATCGCTGAAGACGACACGTCTCCATTCGTCCCTCCATTCACGCCTGTCGCGACACCACTGGAGGCGGGCTGCACGATGTTGGGGCTTGAGCGGAAGACGGCCTAACGGTATGCGGGACCGTAGCCCAGCTTCATGGAGACGGTTGCGAATGGTCCTCGCCGATACCCCAGGAGCAACAGTGTCCTTAATTTGCTGGGAAGTGGCGGTGCGGTCCCCTACGGCACTGCGTAGGATCCTACGGTCTTGGCGTGCATCCGTGCGTCGCTGCGGTCCGGTCCCAGGTCGACGGGCACGTGCACCTTCCGCCGACCACTGGCGACAACATCGATGAACTGTGGAGACCTCACGCCCCACGTGTTGAGCAATTCGACGGTACGTCCACCCGGCCTCCCGCATGCCCACTATACGCCCTCGCTCAAAGTCCGTCAACTGCACATGCTGTTCACGTCCACGCTGTCGCGGCATACTACCAGTGTTAAAGACTGCGATGGAGCTCCGTATGCCACGGCAAACTGGCTGACACTGACGGCGGCGGTGCACAAATGCTGCGCAGCTAGCGCCATTCGACGGCCAACACCGCGGTTCCTGGTGTGTCCGCTGTGCCGTGCGCGTGATCATTGCTTGTACAGCCCTCTCGCAGTGTCCGGAGCAAGTATGGTGGGTCTGACACACCGGTGTCAATGTGTTCTTTTTTCCATTTCCAGGAGTGTATTACCAATAATAAGACGATAAGTGTCGCAAATACTCTGATCAGCTAGAATAATATCATCATTCACCTAGTAGCATATACGTACATCTTTGTCAGTGGTAACAGCGGCGACGAGTCGTGGCATGGAAGCAGTGAGGCCTTGGTAGGTCCCTGGAGGTAGCTGGAACCACATCTGCACACACAAATCACCTAATCCCCGTAAATACCGGGGAGGGGTTCGATGAGGTCTGACGCCGCCTTCAGCCACATACCAAACGTGTTCGATCGGGTTCAGATCTGGCGAGTTTGGCCCCAGGACATTATCTGGAACTCGCCATTGTGTCCCTCGAACCACTCCCTCAGACACCTGGCCTTATGCCATGGCGCATTATCTTGCTGAAGAATGCCACATCCGTCGGGAACATGATTTTCGTGAAGGGCTGTACGTGGTTTGGTCATGATGTTGCCTTGTGCGAGATCAAAACGACCCGCGGATGCCCACGTGAATGTTGCCCAGCGCGTAATGGGGCTGCCGCCATCTTGTCTCCGACCTGCAGTACAGGTGTCAAGGAGCTGTTCCATGGAAGACGACGGCTTCGCACCCTGCCATCGGCATAATGAAGAAGATGTTGAGTTTCATCAGACCATGCAACGCTCTGCCACTGCGCCAACGTCCAGTGCCGATGGTCACGTGCCCATTTCAGTTGTAGTTGCCGATGTCAAAGTGTTAACTTTATCACGTGCGTGTGTCGTTGGCTACGGAGGCACATGGTCGCCCGTGTTCGGATTACTGTGAGTTCAGACACACTTGCACTCTGCTCAACATTGAAGTCTGACGTTAGTTCCGCCACAGTTCGCCGCCTGTCCTGTTTTATCAGTCTGCCCACCCTACGACGTCGACTCCAGCAATGAGGAGTGGCCGCCCAGCCAGTTGACGTCCGGATGTGGTTTCACCTGGGTTTCGCCACATGTTGAAGACACTTACAGCACTCTTCGAACACCCGACAAGTGCAGTTTTCGAAATGCTCCTGCCGAACCTCCGGGGCATCACAATCTGCCATCGGTCAAACTCAGATAGATCGCGCGCGTTCCCCATTCTACACACGGACAGCACGGTCACTGACACTACATGCACCGTGCACGTGTCTTATTAGCAGTCATTCCTCACCAGGTGACGCTGCTATCGCCTGGACGGATTTATATCGATAGTAGGTCGATGGTCATAATGTTTTGGCCTGCGCCTAATATCGCTTGCTCGTATTTCCAAGCTGCTATGCTTGCCATCTATGAGTCTCCGTAGCAACCTTCAGTCTCTGTGGCTTTGCCACAGCCAGTGCTGGTTGCAAGATTCCTACGAGCGATAGCGGAACCACTGTGGCACCTGAAGTGTTTGAAGGTGAGTCGTACATTTTTACTGCCTGCAGTGAATCGAGGAAACTTTCAGGCAAGGGCTTACAAACAGTAATTTCGTTTGCACCACTGGAAAGTATTTTGAACAAGGATTTCAATTAAATTATTAACAGTGAAAAAAGGTATTTTGAAGTTGACTGACCTGCGTTCCCAATATCGTTTATCACTGGATGCTAATATTGAGAGTATCTATTTTAATTTATTAACTAAATGTATCTCATAGTCGTCCCTTAATTGTTTTATTTTTTAAATTGAGTTTATTTCATTAAATTCCTCATTTTTATTGTTGTAGGACTCGTACACACGATACCAAGTTTAAAGTAGAAGAGACAGACGTAGAGCATGTCAAATCTTGAGTCTACATATCGGGCTGTCCGGAAAAAAGAAATGAGAACACTAAGAGCTTCAAAGTTGTTTGAAGTGATTAGAGAGTACAGTGAAAGAAGTGAAAAAGGAGACAATGAAAAAAGAAACTGCAGCTGGAAGACATAAACTTGACGCCAGAGGTGGTCAAGTCCTATATGAAAATGGAAAACAATTTTTTTGGTTTGATTCGATATGCTGTGAAGCAAATGGTGCTCCAGCTTGTCTTAAGAAAACATCTGCACCATCTCTTTTCTAAACCAGCAAACACGGCATGCAAAAAGTGGATGGACGTCTATTCGAGAAGAAATTGTTCCGAATCAACAATAAAACCCGAAATCAGTGACAAGAGTTAGAATTTGAGGTTTTACTCCAGACAATGTGAGGTCATTTTTCTGTGTTCTCAGAAAAGAGCTTGATGAAATCAGTGCCACAACATTTAACATGACGAAACTAGAATCACAGCTCCCGAAGGGAAAAATGTGAAAGTGATTTTTACGAAAGGAAAATAAGCAACCTGCAAAACGTCATCGGCAGAGACGGAAAAGCTGTACACCATCGTCACCTGTATGTCACCTGCCGGCCAGTTTGTACCTCCGATGATAGTTTCCCCAGAAAAAGACAGGACATGAAGCTAATCAAGAGATTTTTATTAAAAATGAAATTCCTCCAGCTGTACTTAAGATTTTATATTTACTTCACTACTAGTTTCGAGTTGCGGCAACGCCATCTTCAGGCCCGTACACTTTGACGAAATCAGTTGTGTGTGGCTCAGTCTAGAAGTCCGTGGTGAGACCAACACGTGCTCCACATGGATGGTGCAACGTCGAAACTAGTAGCGAAGCAAATATAAAATATTAAGTACAACTGGAGGAATTTCATTTTTAATAAAAATTATACCAGCTGTGTCCCATCTTCATCCAGTTTAAATATGGATGTACGAAGACTCATCAAGAGAGGTTCTCTTGGAGCTATTCTAGGATTTTACCCATCAGGCTGTATTGAATGTGATGTGCTTTGTAAGTGGATAAATCGTTTTGTCTCTTTTGTGACGTCTACTGTAAAATAAAGGAAAGGTGAAAATTTGCGATTAATATTCACCGTGAATGGATAACAGTGGCAAAATTCTCTAATGGCATTGCAATCCTCAGTTAAAGTGTAGAAGAATTAGGACTTGTTGGATGTACTGAACAGTCTAATGAGTGTGGGTTGAGAGTAAACCGAAGAAAGAAGAAAGTAATCAAGAGCAGCAAAAGGGCATTAGCGATTACGTAAGTAGACAATGAATTTTCTACCTTTGAAGCAAAATAGCACCTGGCACATGAAGCAAGGAGGGCATATACAGTCCAGTCCAGTCAGAACATCTGAAGTCATCAGTCCCCTAGACTTATAACAACTTAAACCTAACTAACATAAGGACATCACACACAGCCATGCCCGAGGCAGGATTCCAACCTGTGACCGTAGCAGCAGCGCGTTTCCGGACAGAAGCGCCTAGAACTGCTCGTCCACGGCGGCCGGCCACATTAATTGACCACCGTCTATTTTCCACGTCAACGTGGAATAAGTACTCAGAGACAGCAGGTGCCAGCACTGACAGCGGGGGGTACATAAACTGTGTCGGCGAGAAAACAGCGCAGTCGTTGTGGTAATGCGGGAAACTGAGTGATTTATTTGCCGTCCAAAAGGGCATTATCATTGGTTTTCGACCCAACGTTGGAAGCATATCCGAAACGGCTAAATTTGTAAACTCTTCGTGTGCCGCCGCGGAAGTACACCGTGCATGGCGAAACGGCGCTTTCCTAAGCAGTGTGGCGCACCGTAGGCCATAGATAACAGGGCTGAGCGACAGCTGCGGAGATACGTGCGGGCCAGTAGACGTGCAATTGTTGAGTAACTGACCACCTAGGTGAATCAAGGGGCTACCAAAACTGTCTTCTCAACGACCGAGCAGCGAACGTTGCTGCAGTACGGGCCTCCTCAGTTGTCCCCTGGTACATGTACCCATGCTGACTGCTGCTCATCGGCGACGAAGCCTGGAATTTACACGCCAATACCTCAACTGGACGTCGACTGAGTGGCGGCAGGTGGCCTTTTCAGATAAATAACGTTTCATGCTCCATCGGACAGATAGCCGTTGGATAGTTGGAAGTGTCCAGGCTGGGGGAAGGCCGTTATGTTCTGGGAAATGTTCAGCATTCCCTGGGTGATCTAATCATTCTGGAAGGCATAGTGGATTAAAACAAGTTTGTATCTGTCCTTGAGGACCATGTCCACCCCTACATGCAGTTTATTTCTCCTCGCAACGATGCACCTACCGGCAGGACAACGCAACGTTTCACACAGATCGCTGAGCACCAGAGTAAGTTTACCGTACTCTCCTGGTCAACAAAGACCCAGGATTTAATCCCAGTCGAGACTCCGTGGGAGCACCTTGATAGGGCTAATCGTGCAATGCATCCTCAACTGAGGAAGCTAGTGCAGTTGGCGACGGCAATGGAGCTTGTATAGCTCCACAGTCCTGTCGGTAGCTTCCCCCATTGACTCTCTTCCTGCTCGATACGCGGTGGCCCATGGTGGAAAAGTGGTTATACAGGATTCAGGTGAGCACGTAAATGTGAGTGGACTGTGTAGAAAGCAGTCTAGCGCATGCCAAGTTGGCACTCCTGACCAAGAGAGCACTATTAGTATCAATCACAGGCCAAATAATAGAGGACGTAGGGTGCAAATGCCGGCCGCTGTGGCCGAGAGGTTCTAGGCGCTTCAGTCCGGAAGCGCGCAGCTGCTGCGGTCGCAGGTTCGAATCCTGCCTCAGGCATGTATGTTTATGATGTCGTTAGGTTTAAGTAGTTCTAAGTCTAGGGGACTGATGACCGCAGATGTTGAGTCCCATAGTACTTAGAGCCATTTGAACTATTTTGTAGGGTGCAAGTGCTAGTCTGAGGAGAAGAGTTTGACAAAAGAGAGGAAATCGTGGCGGACCACATCGAACCAGCAAGAAGACTGATGACTGTAAAAAAAAAAAAAATGTTTTTCCCATTTCTATACCACAGTAGGAGGGTTTCCTGTTATAGAGGAGGAGTCAATACGTAATGAAACTCCATATTCATAACAGTGAAACGTTATCTGTCACTGTTTTTTGCCAATATTCTTCACACGCTGTCACTTGCCAACAGTGCATTGCGAGTGAATGGACTGTTCAGCTAAATATACCTCTGGTCGCTGTAAGTCTGATGCTTCATTTCTTACTAAAATATTCTGATGTAATGTGTTGTTTTTGCAAGCATTTTTTTCTCGTCGACACGTAACGACTCGTTTATTTTGGCCCCTTTTAAAATCAAATCCGTTAGGTGGGACAATTTTTGTTAGTTTCTTTGTTGGCTAGTTATATTCGCAAGAGATGCGAATGTTTTACAAAGATGGTATTTCCTTGTATTGGTTTTAATATCGTAATCTTCTTTATCATTTGACTTTCTCCCGCACTGCCCTTGGGTCGGTATGGTTATGAACACAATTGGCCTGGTTAACTTAAGGGATGATTGGGTGTCATTCCTGTCGCGATGCCTCTTCCTGACGCCTGGAAATGCTACTGTACAGTACAGTACAGAAGGTATGCCGTGTACCTACAGTTGATACTGTCAGGTCTAAGTAAGAGGTTGGCTGTGCTTGCTGGTGTCTTGAGGTCTTCTCTGCGCGGGCGGAAGTGTTTATCTGGCGGCAGTTTGGATGCGGAAGTAGTTAGTCAGTCGGTGCACGGAGCCACGAGGAAACGCGGTTGCTTGCTCGCCCGGGAGAAACCTTGCCGCAAGCTGTGACTGTGGTTCGTGGTGTGGGGCCGACTTCATACTCTGAGCGATCGCGACTTTGCAGTATTGTGGTTTCTAAAGGCCGCTAATGTGTGCACTGAAGTTTGACGCACAGAGTGAACTGTAGCTACGGTCTATGCTTCTGAATAACACAGGTACTGACTTTGGAATGGCAGTTTTCTAGTTACCGCTAACAGATTGTGCGTCGCTAGAATGTATTTAAACTGTGTTCACGGATTTGGCCATGAATTGTGTTCGTGTGGTACTGAATAGCAACAGACTTCGCATAAGAGTACACTGTTGACGTACAGTTGCCTGAAGAAAAAGAATGGTTCAAATGGCTCTGAGCACTATGGGACTTAACATCTATGGTCATCAGTCCCCTAGAACTTAGAACTACTTAAACCTAACTAACCTAAGGACATCACACAACACCCATTCATCACGAGACAGAGAAAATCCCTGACCCCTCCGGGAATCGAACCCGGGAACCCGGCCCGGCGGGGTCAGGGATTTTCTCTGCCTCGTGATGACTGGGTGTTGTGTGCTGTCCTTAGGTTAGTTAGGTTTAAGTAGTTCTAAGTTCTAGGGGACTGATGACCATAGATGTTAAGTCCCATAGTGCTCAGAGCCAGTTGAACCGGGAACCCGGGCGTGGGAAGCGAGAACGCTACCGCACGACGACGAGCTGCGGACACAGTTGCCTGATTGTCTAATACTGTTTCTATGTGTCGGACTGCTCACTGCATTTTAATGTTGTTCTAGACAGTCCAGGAAAGTTAAAGTGACCACCTGTCAAAAGCCTGAATAAACACCTTTTGGAGCGCGAACCGCTGCGAGACGTGCAGGAAGACAATGAGGTTCTCGACGGTACCAACGGGGATGTGCAGCCAAACCGGCCCCAGCGCCGTGGCCAGCTGCGCCAGGTTTCTCGGTTGAGGATCGAGATGCTCCCACAGATTCTCGATTGGATTTAAATCCGGAGAGGTTGGTGGCCACGGGAGCAGGGTAAAGTTGTCCTGGCGCTCTTAGAAGCACATACGTAGACTGCTGGCTTTGTGACATTATACTGCTGGTAGATGACATCGTGGGTGTGGAAATGTTCCCCAAGGGACGATGTATACGTGCGTTGATCCATTGTGCCTTTCAGACTGACGAGATCAATCAGGGAATTCCACGAAAACGTTCTCCAGACCATAACACTCCCTCCTTCTGACGATGGTCGCATCGTGTTGGCTTTCAGACGTTTCATGCTGTCCACGCCAACGACCATCTCTCCGTTGGAGTATAAAACGCGATTGATCTGAAAAGGTCAACTGTCGCCAATCATTCGGCGCCCTGTTTCGATACTGGCGTGCAAATTCGAATCTTCGTCGCCTCTGAACAGTAGTCAGCATGGGCGCATGAACAGTGCGCCTGCTGCGGAGACCCATACGCTACAACGTTCCCTGGACGGTCGTTGAGAAGACATTATTGGTAGCGCCGTGGTTCATCTGGGCGGTCAGTTGCTCAACAGCTGCACTTCTCTTGGCAGTCGTAGTTGACCCCTGTCATCTTTGGTCCGTGGTACACCACAGTTGCCTTTGTGCCGACTTAGAATAGTGCCGCCCGCATCTCGTGGTCGTGCGGTAGCGTTCTCGCTTCCCACGCCCGGGTTACCGGGTTCGATTCCCGGCGGGGTCAGGGATTTTCTCTGCCTCGTGATGGCTGGGTGTTGTGTGCTGTCCTTAGGTTAGTTAGGTTTAAGTAGTTCTAAGTTCTAGGGGACTGCTGACCATAGATGTTAAGTCCCATAGTGCTCAGAGCCATTTAGAATAGTGCCGTTTTGCCACAGACGGTACACTTTAATCACAGCGGCACACAAATAGTTTACAAAGTTAGCCGTTTCTGAAATGCTTTCAGCTTTGTACCAAAAGGCAATGATGATGCACTTTTGAACGTCAGATAAATCGCTCCATTTCGGCATTACGACGACTACCCTGTTTTCCACGTCCCCCAGACACTCTTTATACACCCTCAACTGCTAGTAATGCAAGTTACATGTTGACGCAGACCATAGGCGGCGGTCACATTCATGTGACTGAACCGTGTATAATGAGGATTTTTATGAGTGCACGTTGATGATGCACAGTCGATCTGTTACACTTGAAGATACTACTGCTATACTGCCTGGCCGAGCCAAGAAGGCAAGCATTCCTGTTGATAATATGGAGTGAAATTTCCTGATGTGACATTTCCTAATGTCGTATGAACTGGAATAGCCTGACATTTACACGCCGAAATACGTGTTACGCAAGAAGGAGCGCTGAGGAAGTTGCTGTTGTTTGTATGGTTATACACAGATTCAGATTCGGTACCTATCTGTTTGAAAATTTTTAAAATGAGAATGTGTTTTTCAAAAATATATTTAAAATCGATTTTGTTTAGGGTTATGAATAGTAAATTAGTGGTTGTCAGTCTAAGGAATGCTATTACAGAGTGTTTTATAAAATTTCCTTTTTTAAACTTGTAAGTGGGCTGCTTCTCTGTTGGCAGCGTTGTGTAGCGCTTTGCATTGGATCTCTGACTGCGCTTTTTTTGTAAGAGACTCTGTGGCTGATTGGACTCGGTTGTTATAAGTTAATCGCCAGTAGTGTTGGGAAGTTGGAAGTTAGTCGCCACTGGTGTTGGGCAGTTGGAAGTTAGTCGCCAGCAGTGATGGAAGTACTGTTGGGCAGTTGGAGGTGAGGTAAGTGCTTAATGAAATATATAGGTTATTGTTAGGATTGCATTTTAGTCAGGGCCATTCTTTTGAATGAATTATTTGAAGTCAAGTTATCTTTTTGTTGAGTAGGCAGATTGCGTTGCGCTAGAATATCGTGGGTCAGTGTTGAAATGACAAGAAAATGTAAAGAGAAAGTAGGCTCACTACGTTCAGTTTTACTCAGCTGTTTCAGAATCAAATAACCTAGAAGTTTCATCTTCTCAGTCATTCAGCAATTTAAGTACAGCCACACACATTTAAACAAAGAAGTTTCAAACTGAATATACACTCCTGGAAATTGAAATAAGAACGCCGTGAATTCATTGTCCCAGGAAGGGGAAACTTTATTGACTCATTCCTGGGGTCAGATACATCACATGATCACACCGACAGAACCACAGGCACATAAACACAGGCAACAGAGCATGCACAATGTCGGCACTAGTACAGTGTATATCCACCTTTCGCAGCAATGCAGGCTGCTACTCTCCCATGGAGACGATCGTAGAGATGCTGGATGTAGTCCTGTGGAACGGCTTGCCATGCCATTTCCACCTGGCGCCTCAGTTGGACCAGCGTTCGTGCTGGACGTGCAGACCGCGTGAGACGACGCTTCATCCAGTCCCAAACATGCTCAAAGGGGGACAGATCCGGAGATCTTGCTGGCCAGGGTAGTTGACTTACACCTTCTAGAGCACGTTGGGTGGCACGGGATACATGCGGACGTGCATTGTCCTGTTGGAACAGCAAGTTCCCTTGCCGGTCTAGGAATGGTAGAACGATGGGTTCGATAACGGTTTGGATGTACCGTGCACTATTCAGTGTCCCCTCGACGATCACCAGTGGTGTACGGCCAGTGTAGGAGATCGCTCCCCACACCATGATGCCGGGTGTTGGCCCTGTGTGCCTCGGTCGTATGCAGTCCTGATTGTGGCGTTCACCTGCACGGCGCCAAACACGCATACGAACATCATTGGCACCAAGGCAGAAGCGACTCTCATCGCTGAAGACGACACGTCTCCATTCGTCCCTCCATTCACGCCTGTCGCGACACCACTGGAGGCGGGCTGCACGATGTTGGGGCGTGAGCGGAAGACGGCCTAACGGTGTGCGGGACCGTAGCCCAGCTTCATGGAGACGGTTGCGAATGGTCCTCGCCGATACCCCAGGAGCAACAGTGTCCCTAAATTGCGTAGGATCCTACGGTCTTGGCGTGCATCCGTGCGTCGCTGCGGTCCGGTCCCAGGTCGACGGGCACGTGCACCTTCCGCCGACCACTGGCGACAACATCGATGTACTGTGGAGACCTCACGCCCCACGTGTTGAGCAATTCGGCGGTACGTGCACCCGGCCTCCTGAATGCCTACTATACGCCCTCGTTCAAAGTCCGTCAACTGCACATACGGTTCACGTCCACGCTTTCGCGGCATGCTACCAGTGTTAAAGACTGCGATGGAGCTCCGTATGCCGCGGCAAACTGGCTGACACTGACGGCGGCGGTGCACAAATGCTGCGCAGCTAGCGCCATTCGACGGCCAACACCGCGGTTCCTGGTGTGTCCGCTGTGCCGTGCGTGTGATCATTGCTTGTACAGCCCTCTCGCAGTGTCCGGAGCAAGTATGGTGGGTCTGACACACCGGTGTCAATGTGTTCTTTTTTCCATTTCCAAGAGTGTATATTTAAAGTACTTGTCAACTGGGCTTTTATGCTTGGAGTTAATTTGTTGTGGTGCTGTAAAATTTTACTAGATCACAGTGTTAAAACATTTTACCGCCCTTAGGTGATTTCAATTATTTGGACAAGTACTGTTCAAGTAAAATGAGGCGTATGTATTTGACTGAAGTTAATAAATGAGTAAGTGTTGAAATTTTAACTCGAACGCAATCAATCGATTTTATCCGTTTTATTCTTTTAATCTTCACTAGTACGCTGGAAAGGTACCTGAAATAAATATGCAGTGAGACGAACAGGAATGACAGCGACAAAAAATATACTGAAGTCACCGACATTAATGATGTTCCACTGGACTTTACAAAATGCGGGACATGATCTTGGCAGGCTATGTGATCCCTTCGGACAGCAGTGCACACGCGGCAGCGTGTTCCCATGCCGGCCACAAGGCCAGTAAGGACTTCTCGTGGTAGGGCGTTCCATTCTCCCACCAGCGCCGTTGACAACTGCTGCATGGTCCTCAGTGCATGCGGACGCACTGCAATACACCACAACAACGCATCCCACACGTACTCTCTGGATTTAAGTTGGGGGGCTGGGCAACAGGTCAGTTCTGTCGCCGAACCTCGTCTTGTTCGAAGAGATCCTCCACCGGCGCAGTTAGGTGCGTTTGCGCTTTCTCATCTACAAAAATAAAGGCAGGGGCGAATGCACTCCCGAAATGATGCACATGGTTAAGGAATACAGTGTCACAATAACATTATTTGGTGAGAATATCGCGCTCAAAGTTCGAGGTCAGTATGCCCACGCAACACCGCCTCACATCATAACACCTGGGCCAGCAAAACATGTACAAGTACTTCTACATCTACATCATACTCCACGAGCTACCTAACGATACGTGGCGGAGGGTACTTCTGGTACTAATATCTGACCCTCCCTTTCCCCGCCGGCCGCGGTGGCCGACCGGTTCTAGGCGCTTCAGTCCAGAACCGCGCGGGTGCTACGGTCGCAGGTTCGAATCCTGCCTCGGGCATGGATGAGTGTGATGTTCTTAGGTTAGTTAGGTTTAACTATCCAGAATGAGATTTTCGCTGTGCAGCGGAGTGTGCGTTGGTATGAAACTACCTGGCAGACTAAAACTGTGTGCTGGACCGAGACTCGAACTTGGAACATTTGCCTTTCGCGGGCAAGTGCTCTACCAACTGAGCTACCCTAGCACGACTCACGCCGCGTCCTCACAGCTCTACTTCTGCCAGTACCTCGTCTCCTACCTTCCAAACTTTATAGAGGCTCTCCTGCGAACCTTGCAGAACTAGGACCCCTAAAAGGAAGGATATTGCGGTGACATGGCCTAGCCACAGCCTGGGGGATGTTTCCAGAGTGAAGCAGAGCTGTGAGGAGGGGTGGCAGTCGGGTAGCTCAGTTGGTAGAGCACTTGCCCGTGAAAGACAAAGGTCCCGAGTTCGAGTCGCGGTCCGGCATACGGTTTTAATCGGCCAGTAAGTTTCAGGTTTAAGTAGTTCTAAGTTCTATGGGACTGATGACCTCAGATATCAAGTCCCATAGTGCTCAGAACCATTTGAATCCTTTCCCCTTCCACTACAGAACAGTACGTAGGAAAAATAATTGTCCTTAAGCCTCAGTATTATCTCTAATGTTTCCAATTTTCTCGTCGTGGGCATTTCACTGGGTGTATGTGGGAGGATCTAATATGTTGTCCGACTCCTCGAGGAAAATGCTCTCTCGAAATTTCAAAAGTAAACCTCTCCATCATGGTAACACCACTCCTGTAACGTCTACAAATGGAATTGTTGAGCAACTCTTCACAGCTCTCGCGCCGACTACGCGATCCCGTGACGAAACGCACCGCTCTTCGTTGGCTCTTTTCTATCTTTTCTATCAGTCCTACCTGGTAAGGATGCCACATTGATGAGCAATACCCACTAATCTGTCGAACAAGCACCTTGTAAGCCACTTCCTTCGTGGATGAGTTCTATTTCCTTAAGATCCTTCCTACGTATCTTAGTCTGGCATCGACTTTTCCTACAATTTGTTTTATGTGGTGTTTCCACTTAAGATCGTTCTGGATAGCTATTCCTAGATATTTGGCGGCAGATACTGCACCACAAATTTGGCATCAGTGGTGTAGTTGCGCACTAATGGATTTCTGTTTCTACGTATGCGCAATGTGCTACATATATTTAAGTGCAGTGTCAACTAACAGAGCCTGCTATACTCTGCAGGTCATTCTTCAAATCGATACTGTCTTCTGATGTTGCTACTAACACAAGTGCATTATATGAGAATGCAGGCTATGAGAATGCAGACTTCGCCTGAAGATGGCAAGTAACAAACTAGCTGGAACGTTGCTGGAGAACAACACATTGACTCGGCTGTCAACCCGTGAAGATTTTATCGAGACAACTGCATTTTCTGCGAACAGCCTTAAAGAGCTTCCGACGTGTTCTACTGTATCATTTACATACACTGTGAGCAGTAACAGTTCTATCACACGTCCTAGAGATTCTCCGGAAATTAGCTTTAGATCTTGCGTTTTTTTCCTTTAAGAGCGACAATGCTGGACGCACCGTGATACGGCGAGAAGTGGGGACATGTAACGCAACCAGGAACATCGTGGAACACGATCGTTTTGGTGGTATCACAAACTGTATTCCCAGATGCAGTAGCGAGAGACAGCTCGTTCGGATACTGTGGAACGTATCGTCCATTTCAAACCCCCGAGACAATCTGCTATTCCTCGCGAGCGGTGCGGCAGGACACCCGCCGAATTTGGGAGGTCCTTGCGGCTGCCAAGTGTGTCGCGTCACACTTGCGGCCTAACGGTGTCTGCTACGACACATCATGGCCCGCCAAGTTGCCTACCGCCTCACGCCCACGCAAGGTCGTTCATGCAACGACTCACTGGCGCCGCGTCTCTTCTGTAGCGACGCAGTACCCCGTCGCCCAACCTCGTGTACTTGCGAGGTACGCGCAAGTACCTCTTAGTCGCCACTGCATCCTTTCTAATAGTATCTATAACTGTTCATTCAACCACTCCATTCGCGTATGAAACGCGGAAATAATGAATGCTTGGACGCCTCCGTATGCACTGTAATTACTGTAATCGTGTATTAATGGTCCCTAGGGCAGCGGGAAGTAGTTCGTTGTAGTGAATTCCAAGAGTCCGCTCATAGCACTGGTAATGTAAAATGTTTTAAGTTGCTTTTCGAGGGATAGTTTACATCTACACTGATGGAAAAAATCGCAACAAAAAGTAATTAATGTAGAGCAATAAAATTTCGGTAATACATTTGTATAGGTAACATTTTTAAGTGACTAACATTGCTAAGATCACAGATTCACGTTAACGTGAGATAAGTCATTGTAAATGTGAAATGCTAGTATGGTAACAACCGCCATAATATTGAATACAAGCATGCAAAAGTGCATATATTGTCTTGCACAGGAGCCGGATGTCAGATTATGGGATGTAGTTCCACGGCAGTTGCACTTGGTCGTCCAACATACGGACCGTAATGGTTTTTGTGGATGACGCTGTAGTTGTCGTCCGATGATGTCCCATATGTGGTCGACTGGAGACAGATCTGGTAATCGAGCAGGTCAGTGCAACAGGTCGACACTCTGCAGAGCGTGTTGGGTTACGACAGCGGTATGTGGACGAGCATTAACCCTGCTGCAAAACAGTCCTGGAACGGTGTTTATGAATGGCAGCGCAACAGGTCGAATCACTAGACTGACGTGCAGTTTTGCACTCAGTGTGCGTGGGATAACCACGAGAGTGTTCCTGCTGTCTTACGAAATCGCACCCCGATCATAGCTCCAGGTGTAGGTGCATGTGTCTAGCATAAGGCAAGTTGGTTGCAGATGCTCATTTGGCCTCCTTCTAACCAACACACGGCTATCGGCTATCACAGGCACCGAGACAGATCTAGCTTTCATCAGAAAACACAACTGACCTTCACCCTGTCCTTCAATGAGCTCTCGCTTGACGCCGCCATTGAAGTCGCAAATGGTGGTGGTCGGGGATTACTAGAATTCACGCTTGCGGGCTTTCTAAATAACTACGCACCCTCCGACTCAGAGTTGCAATATTAAAAGTTTTGGCTGGTTTTGTTGTCTAGGGGCTGGGATACGTAGTTGCCGCATTACAGGACAAATACTGCTGAGTCTACAGTGTATGATAAGAATAAACACATGAATCGAATGGTCGAAGGTTCCTATCACTCGGCAATTGCGAATTATGAAAGTAACATATAAATTAATAAATGAAAGCTTGCAATTAAATAAAATCTGCAGGTACTATCTTAACGACTTTAAATGATGAGTACGATAGTAGAAGTACTTTTGAGAATGCGGTATATTTCTGCAAAACACTTGTTGGTGTCAATGGTCCAGCAGCTAAATCAAATATAAGTTGAATAACAGAGAAACAATAGATTCCTACTGCACGTAATTAGTTATGAACAACAACATAGCTCGCGAGATATTCACTTCTAAACGCACAGTACGTCTTCACTGCAGAAGCCACGGAAATCACACAAGAGCACAGGTCGGCACTCCGAAATATTTCTGTTCTCCGCTACCACGTGCAAACTGCTCCACTGTCCAAGTCTTTCCACCGACTGTGCGTCCGTCGCGCTGTACTGTCCGCGTCCAGCACCAACTCCCGTCCTGTCCAGAACTGCTCTTGTCCAGTGCCGTACTCTCCGGACTACTCCTGTGTCCTCTCTGGAAACTCGCTTCCATCCAGTCTCCCCATTCACGAGCGCTGTGATTGGCCAGAGCGCTCGCGCCATGTCTTCATGCCAACGCACAATCACACAAACGTAATGAAACATATTCCAAATACTGAATTTACATTTAAATACTTGAAATTAACTAAATATTCCTACAGCTGGACCGTAAACACGCTCTAACACACATTATTAAATACATAAACTCCCACGCCCGGGTTCCCGGGTTCGATTCCCGGCGTGGTCAGTGATTTTCTCTGCCTCGTGATGACTGGGTGTTGTGTGATGTCCTTAGGTTAGTTAGGTTTAAGTAGTTCTAAGTTCTAGGGGACTGATGACCATAGATGTTAAGTCCCATAGTGCTCAGAGCCATTTGAGCCATAAATACATAAACAATTAAATAAATATATATCAAAAGCAAAGAAGCAAAAGGTAGGCCAGGAGCCTAGTGTCTCTGTGCTTTCTAAAACACAGTAAATAATTGACCAGTTTCTTCATGAACAGCATATATCGGATATTAACAAAGACATAGATGAATCAATATATTTATAATCATGCTGCTACCGTTTTTTCGAGTAACTGTGAAGTACTTATGGCCTGACGCGATCGATAGTAATTGGCCACTTTGACCTCCAATGAGTCACGTACTATTTAAGTTACATGCCTGTAATTCATACCAATTTAGGTTTACACTAATAGCTTTCTGAAGACACGGCTATCGACAAAATCGGAAGAAGCGTGTATATTCTGGAAATTCGTTGCTGGGTGTTACTTGAATAATTTAACAATAGATACTAAACTTTAAACTAATAAAGATATTGAAAATCTGATTACACCATCAGAATCGTCGTGCAAATAATAGTAACGTACATGTTTCTTTTTGAGCTATCATAATTCATCTGGCTACTATTAATTACGATACGAACTGTGAAATGTCTGCCATTAAGGTTTCACAAAGTCCGCCATTTTTGGCACTCCCGGCATAGACATCTTCATCGACACAAAGCGCCGTCCTCGTCACAGCGAAATTCCCAGCCACGCGGCTGGACCATGTGCTGGGGCTACCCCTCTCGTCCGGCTAACCTTTGGCACCATATGTTTGCTGCTGGGCCCCGGCCTTGACTGGCGTCCTGTGCGGCCGCCCCAATTCCTAACATATAATATTTTCTGGGCGCCACAACTCGCCCCTTAGCTCACACGCTACAGGGCGTCTGTCCCAGAGCTGTCCTTCAAGTAGCCGATCTGTAACAGTTCGTTGTTACTGTGGTGCCAACTGATGCTCCAATTGCTGCTGCAGATGAAGTACGATGCGCCAGAGCGATACGCCGAACACGATGGTCTCCCTCTAGGTAGTGCCAGATGGTTATCTGGAGCCCGGTCTTCTTGCGACCGTACATTCTCGTGACTACCGCTGCCAGCAGTCAAGTACATTGGCTACATTCCTCCCAACTCTTTCTGCAATATTGCTGAAGGAACACCCAGCTTCTTGTAGAACTATTGCGTGATCTCGTTCAAACTCAGTGAGGTGTTGATAACGGCGATTTTGTTGCCTAAAAGCATTCTTGACTAACATCAACTCACCTTGCCCAGTCTCAAAGGTAAATAAGGCTCACGACCGTTAGACGCGTGTCTAAAGCAAACCTGATTTGCATTCACATAGTGGCACTACTAGCGCCACTCTTATGCGACTGACGCGGAATTGGAATAATCACATTTCAGATGTAGAAACACGCCTACCAAGTTTCATTTATGTCACAAAGCTCCGACTTTTTGTTCGGATTTTTGCCGTCAGTGTATCTTTTTGTATCTGCAACTTCAGCTTTTTCATCGTCTCCGTGACTCTCTCTCCAACTTCAGACAAAGCTGTCACCTCACGTACTACCGTGGTGTGTATGCATTATCCTCTAATAGTCCAGTTTGGTATGGGTACCACACTTGACAAGTATTACACGAGTATTTTGTAAACAACTGCCTTTATAGACTAAATGCATTTTCCCAGTATCCAACCAACGAACCTACTTTACTTAAAATGAGCCTGTGTCATCATTCCAATTCGTATTTGTACAAATAGATGTACTCAGACATTTGTATCAGTTGACTGATTCGAACCATTACTTCTAGTAGTCTTGGGATACTACTGTAATTTCTTTTGCTGCCAAATTAGTTAACTTGAAAGTTTTATGGTTGTGGTACAGTGTCCTGTTGCAAAAAATTATTACTGTTGAAACCAACATTTCGACCACGATAATAGAGGCCTACTTCTTGGTCTTCTGGTGTAGTTCGCTTTACAGTCACTTATATTTTGTCACAACTGCTCAACAGAGACTAGGATTACTTCATAATTTTGAAAAACGTTGACATGGTTTGTGTCTTGTGGAGGAAGGAGTTGCAAACTTTAGTGTGACAGGTTACTGTGGTGGAGGGAGTGGGGATCTACTGTTATCTGTTGCTTCTTATACAGGGTGGTCAATTGATCGTGACCGGGCCAAATATCTCACGAAACAAGCGTCAAACGAAAAAACTACAAAGAACGAAACTTGTTTAGCTTGAAGGGAGAAACCAGATGGCGCTTTGGTTGGCCCGCTAGATGGCGCTGCCATAGGTCAAACGGATATCAACTGCGTTTTTTTTTAAAAATGGAACCCCCATTTTTATTACATATTAGTGTAGTACGTAAAGAAATATGAATGTTTTAGTTGGACCACTTTTTTCGCTTTGTGATAGATGGCGCTGTAATAGCCACAAACACATGGCTCACAATTTTAGACGAACAGCTGGTAACAGGTAGGTTTTTTAAATTAAAATACAGAACGTAGGTACGTTTGAACATTTTATTTCGGTTGTTGCAATGTGATACATGTACCTTTGTGAACTTATCATTTCTGAGCACGCATGCTGTTACAGCGTGGTTACCTGTAAATACCACATTAATGCAATAAATGCTCAAAATGATGTCCGTCAACCTCAATGCATTTGGCAATACGTGTAATGACATTCCTCTCAACAGCAAGTAGTTCGCCTTCCGTAATGTTCGCACATGCATTGGCAATGCGCTAACGCATGTTGTCAGGCGTTGTCAGTGGATCACGATAGCAAATATCCTTCAACTGTCCCCACAGACAGAAATCCGGGGACGTCAGATCCGGTGAACGTGCGGGCTATGGTATGGTGCTTCGACGACCAATCCACCTGACATGAAATATGCTATTCAATACCGCTTCAAAGGCACGCGAGCTATGTGCCGGACATCCATCATGTTGGAAGTACATCGCCATTCTGTCACGCAGTGAAACATCTTGTAGTAACATCGGTAGAACATTACGTAGGAAATCAGCATACATTGCACCAT
Source organism: Schistocerca cancellata (assembly GCF_023864275.1). Lineage (NCBI taxonomy): Eukaryota > Metazoa > Arthropoda > Insecta > Orthoptera > Acrididae > Schistocerca > Schistocerca cancellata. The sequence goes on from NC_064627.1 coordinate 841,873,055, forward strand.
TTAGATTGCCATTGATAAAATGGGGGCCAATTATCCTTCCTCCCATAATGCCGCACCATACATTAACCCGCCAAGGTCGCTGATATTCCACTTGTCGCAGCCATTGTGGATTTTCCGGTGCCCAATAGTGCATATTATGCCGGTTTACGTTACCGCTGTTGGTGAATGACGCTTCGTCGCTAAATAGAACGCGTGCAAAAAATCTGTCATCGTCTCGTAATTTCTCTTGTTCCCAGTGGTTGAACTGTACACGACGTTCAAAGTCGTCACCATGCCATTCCTGGTGCGCAGAAACATGGTACGGGTGCAATCGATGTTGATGTAACATTCTCAACACCGACGTTTTTGAGATTCCCGATTCTCGAACAATTTGTCTGCTACTGATGTGCGGATTAGCCTCGACAGCAGCTAAAACACCTAGTTGAGCATCATCATTTGTTGCAGGTCGTGGTTGACGTTTCACATGTGGCTGAACACTTCCTGTTTCCTTAAATAACGTAACTATCTGGCGAACGGCTCGGACACTTGGATGATGTCGTCCAGGATACCGAGCAGCATACATAGCACTCGCCCGTTGGACATTTTGGTCACAATAGCCATACATCAACACGATATCGACCTTTTCCGCAATTTGTAAACGGTCCATTTTAACACGGGTAATTTATCGCGAAGAAAATACCGTCCTCACTGGCGGAATGTTACATGATACCAAGTACTTACACGTTTGTGACTATTACAGCGCCATCTATCACGAAGCGAAAAAAGTGGTCCAACTAAAACATTCATATTTCTTTACGTACTACACGAATATGTAATACAAATGGGGGTTCCTATTTTAAAAAACGCAGCTGATATCCGTTTGACCTATGGCAGCGCCATCTAGGAGGCCAACCGTAGCGCCATCTGGTTTCCCCCTTCAAGCTAGACGAGTTTCGTTCTTTGTAGCTTTTTCGTTTGACGCTTACTTCGTGAGATATTAGGCCCGGTCACTATCAATGGACCGCCCTGTAGTGTGCGCCATGGCTGGTAGTCGTCGACGAATGGGGTACTGGCTTTTGTTTTCACCCTGCTGGACGCTGTCCACACCGGTGGCTCTCGCGTCTAGCGTTGTTGATGCGGCCTGTTGTGCTCTGAGGGCTGGGAGCAGGATTGGGCAAGCCTGTTCGTGTTGTTAGGGTGTATTAATACTTCGATAGCCACTCTGATCTTGCATTTCACCATCCCCGGATGCTTGGCAAGTACGCAGGTTTCGCTATTTTCTTGCCGCGGTCCCCTGGTATTCGGCAACTGTAAATTTCTTGTGCTGCCCAAAACTAACATGGCACTCGCGTTCCCGTATAGTGTTGCTTTCGGCCTGCCGTCTCACGTATGTATACTCCTCTACACTCACATTCCACCTTGTACACGCCTGCAGCAGCATTGCTTTGTATTTGGTGGAGGCCAACCCAAACACGATCTTGTGGCTGCAGTAGGAGACAGGCTCGACACCAACCCGGCAAAGGTATTTACCAATCGGGTCAGTGACTTTATTTACGTACGATAAGTGCGCTGCTAGCTGCAGTCTATCGATTTCCTCCTATCTTGCTTTCTTTTGTTCGTTGACATGGCTGTCTGGTTCAATTTAGAGTTTAACTATTGGCCATGAACGTTGTTCGGGGCCTTTTGAGCTCAGTGTCATATTATCAACATCACTTGGGCGCTGCGCGAGAACAGTCAGAGAAGGGATGGCTGAGTTAGAGTACGAGTACAGCATGTTAGCTATGTAACCCCAAGGTGGGAGGTTGCTACATAGTTTTCACGAATATATGAACGAAGTGCACGGATAGATGCAGTTCACGCTCGATGTGGAAAAGAACGATGCAACTGCATTCCTGTACTTGCAACTAAACTGAACCGCGAAAGAAACTGGTATAGTCATCCGTATTCAAGTACAAAGAAATGTAAACAGGCGCCGCGCGGGATTAACCGAGTGGTCTTAGGCGCGGCAGTCATGGTCTGTGCGTCTGGTCCCGGCGGACGTTGGAGTCCTCCCTCGGGCATGGGTGTGTGTATTTGTCCTTAGGATAATTTAGGTTAAGTAGTGTGTAAGCTTAGGGACTGATGACTGTAGCAGTCCCTTATGATTTCACACACATTTGAACATTTTGTAAACAGGCAGAATACCGTGCTGCGGTCGGCAACGCCTATATAAGACAAAAAGTGTCTGGCGCAGTTGTTAGATCAATGGCAGGTTATCAAGATTTAAGTGAGTCTGAACGTGGTGTATTAGTCGGCGCACTAGCGATAGAACACAGCACCTCCGAGATAGCGATGAAGTGGGGATTTTTCCGTACGACTATTTTACGAGTGTACGGTGAATATCAGGAATCCGGTAAAACATCAAATCTCCGACATCGCTGCGGCCGGAAAAAGATCCTGCAAAAATGGGGCCAACGACGACTGAAGAGAATCGTTCAACTTCACAGAAGTGCAACCCTTATGCAAATTGCTGCAGATTTAAAAGCTGGGCTATCAATAAATGTCAGCGTGAGAACCTGTCAACGAAACATAATCAATATGGGCTTTCGGGGCCGGAGGCCCACTCGTGTACCCTCGATGACTGCAATATACAAAGCTTTACGCCTCGCCTCGCCTGCGCCCATCAGCACCGACATTGGATTGTTGAGGACTAGAAAAATGTTGCCTGGTCGCATGCGTCTCGTTTGAAACTGTATCGAGGAGATGGACGTGTACGGGTATTGAGACAGCCTCATGAATCCATGGACTCTGGGTCACAGCAGGGGACTGTTCAAGCTGGTGGAGACTCTGTAATGGTGTGGGGCGTGTGCTGTTGGAGTGATATGGCACAGCTCACATGTCTAGATACGGCTCTGACGGGTGACACGTACGTAAGCATCCTGTCTGATCACCTTCATCCATTCATGTCCATTGTGCCTTCTGACGGATCTGGGCAATTCCAGAAGGACAATGCGACACCCCACACGTCCAGAATTGCTACAGAGCGGCTCCAGAAACACTCTTCTGAGGTTAAACACTTCCGCTGGCAACCAAACTCTCAGATATGAACATTATTGAGCGTATCTGGGATGCCTTGCAACGTGCTGTGCAGAAGAGATCTCCACCCCCTCGTACTCTTACGGATTTATGGAAAGCCCTGCAGGATTCATGTTGTCAGTTCCCTCCTGCACTATTTACTCAGACATTAGTAGAGTCCATGCCACATCGTGTTGCGGCACTTCTGCGTGCTTGCGGGGGCCCTACACGATACTGGGCAGGTGCACTTTTTTTTGGCTCTTCAGTGTTTATGTAGGACAATGGATGGCGCATTAGACTCATAGTGTGTCGGAAACCTAGACATACGGACGGGTACTTAATAAATGTATTAAAAACTGCCTCGGACGCTATAAGACAGTTGATGCTCATGGAGTGTTAACACCTGATCCGTTCGCCGCTACCGCCTTGCATCACGACATAAAAGGCCTGAAGACGGTCACATTACGCCCGAAATCGGTAACCATTGAAAATAAACGTTGTATTGCGATCTAAACTGATTTTAATCCAGTTTTAAAGCATATTTAGCCAAACCGTTATTTCTCCACGAGAAATGTTCTCAAAAATTACTTATACGGACAAGTTTTTACACGCCCAGTCCAACCACCACCCAAAGTACTGTTACCTATTCACGGTCTATACCGCGCGCAGGCCTTAAGCGATGGATGCAATGCAACAATTAATCACGAAAGGCTGTGAACAACGTTCATGGCCAATGGTTGCAGCCCTATCTCGAACCAAACAGCCACGGCAACGAACAACAGAACGCAATATAGGCAGCAAATCGACAAACTGCATCCAGCAGCGCGCTTATCGTACGTAAATAAAGTCACTGACTCGATTGGTAAACGCCTTCGCCGGGCTGGTGTTCAGCCTGTCTTCTACTGCAGCCACAAGTTCGTGGTTGTGCTAGGCTCCACCAAGGAGTCGCGTACAACGTGGAATGTGAGACGAGAGAAGCATACATCGGTGAGACCGGCAGGCCGATAGCAACGCGCATCCGGGAAAACGGATGATACATTCGACTTGGTCAGCACAAGAAATCTGTAGTTGACGAAGACCAAGAGACCGCAGCGACAAAATAAAATTTAGCGAAAGCTGAGTGCTTGACAAGTAGCCAGAGACTGTGAAACGCAAGATCAGAGAGGCCATCGGAATACTGAAACACCAAAACAACATGAACAGATAGGATTGACTCAGGCTTGGCCCATTCTGGTTGCCAGCCAGCAGAGCACAACCGTCCGTAACAAGACGAGGCTCAAGCGTTATCCGGCGAGCAACTGCAGCCGCGCGTCTCACGCCCAACATAAGAAAAACATGAGTGTACACCCCATTCGCTAATGTCTACCATTCCTGTTACACACTGTGAGAATCAATAGATGACAGCAGATTCCCACCATCTCCATCGCAGTAACGTATTACAATGAAGTTTCACATTCCTTCCTCCACAAGAGACCATTTAAATTAACTTTATTTTAAACTAAGATGTAATGTCATACTCAGTAGAATAATCATGGACAGCATGGACACCATAGTACACCAGTAGCTCCAGAAGAAGGCCATTGTTACCGTGGCCGAAACTTTCATTTCACCAATACTAGTTTTTTACAGTGTGATATGGTATCACACCCAGAAAACTTTCATGTTAAAATGTAACGTATTTTACGTTTCGTGAAATACATGATTATTAATTTCTGAAGATACAACGCGGGCTGCAGCATTTTGAAATCTCATCACGATCCAACTCAATATTTATGCAGGTTTCTTGCAAAGCGTGATTCATTGTAAATAACTGGATCATCTGCGAAAAGTCTGAAGTTACCGCTAGTATTGTTTGCAGGGTCATTAATATAAAAAAATAAACAGCACGGATTCCAGTACACATCCCTGGAGCACACCTGAAGTTACTTCTACATCTGCCAGTGATCCTCCATACAAGATAATAGTCTGCGTCCTCCCTACTAATAAAACCTTAATTCAGTGACAAATTTCGCTGGATGCCATATATGATCATACTTCCATCAATAACTGGTGGTATGATACAGAGTTAAATACTTTTCAGAACACAAGAAGTACTGCAACTGCCGACAGTCTTGATATACGGCTTTCAGGATGTCACCAGAGAAAAGCGCGACCAGGGTTTCGCATGACCGAAATTTTCGGAAGTTTTCCTGGTTGACATGGAAGAAGTGATTCTGCTCGAGATACCGAATTACTTTTGATTTCAGAATATGTTCTAAGATTCTATAACAGTGTCCAGTGAGTGATTAAAATTTGCAGAGTGAAGATTGTTTGTGAAACTGCTGTGAAAGTTGTACTTCATTACCTGTCGACGTAAACGTTGCACATTACCACACCTCGTCGATGACAGATTGAGCCGTATGTGGTAATTACAGTGACTGAATGATTTAACGCATCATTAAATGCAATCCACGCGATTTTTTTTTATGAAACCGTCTAGCTCACAGTGTTTTTCTTTTTTTTTTTTTTTACTACGCCATTTCGGCTACGGTCTTCACGATTTATCAGTAGACGGGGAACTTGCAAAACAAGTCTCGGGCTAACAATAAGCCTTGTTTTGCAATTTCTACGTCTTTTGATGCCCCATGATGACAGTAGCCCTAAATTTGGTATTAAGTACAGAATTTATTAAGCGATCTAGACGGTTTTGATCACAAAATGTTCGCAGTGATCGTGAACTCATACAGGAAATTTATTTCCTATATAAATTAGCGGTAAATGTGAAGCGTGTATATTTATGCAAAAAATGTGGGCCAGAGAGAACTGGATGTCTTTGCGAGGCCAGTGAACGATGATCTGTGTGCTGTAACGCGATGCCAGTGCACTACTGCTGACGTCTTCATCTACACTTTTCTCCCCAGGACGAAAAAAAGTGTGTGATGGGGAGTATTTCATGTAATTTTATCACTTCCACCGTTTTGTGTTCCAGTCCTGGATGGTGAGCGGCAAGGAAGGCTTTTGGTAAATTAATTTTTCCTTTGTGATCTCTTCACAAAATATGTATAGGAAAGAGGCTTCGTAAATTTGTTTTTTCCTTATTCTGATTAACTATAATTGTCCGATGAGGTGTTACTTCAGCTTTATCAAACGTTGTGGTGATGTTCCTTTTGATAACTACTCACCTAATTTATGTGTGTGGCAATAGAGTTTGTTCGTCATCCACTGCATGCAAAACAACAAACAAAAGAAACCGAATTAATAATAACGTTACTTTACAGAGTGGTTACATATTGTATCGTAACTCTCTTTCATCATGAAAATTCAAATTTGAAATATATCAAGCACGAATAACAGAAATTCTTAACGAAAGTATTAGTTCATAAAGTCGTTAGGAAATCTGAGAACAATCACAAATGTGATAAAATTACTGCCACTGGGAAAATTCAAAATTTAATGTTCACAAAGGATTATGTTGTGATCGCTTATCTCAGTTCTGGGATAACTGCGTCTGTAACTCATGCTCAACGTCTTCTTTAAAAACTCCAGCTGTTAACGACCAGTCCTCACAAATTTTTCCAGAAATGGGGTGACATCAGAAACGTGGTATTCTTCTCGACTCTTCCTGGTACGTGGATGTTGAATTCTACACACTAGGATTCCTAAATTACATAACTTCATTAATTTATTTTTTACTTTATTAGGATGACAGTGGGTTTTCACGATAACGTTTTGTCGTACAAAGAATCTCTTCATCCTAACATTCAAATTTTCTCCTTTGTTTCTGCACTGCTGCTTTCTCTACATTTTTAATTATGACATCCTTTACATCACTCTTTCTTAAATACCATAAAAGGGAAAATTTTTCTCTAATAATGTCACTAGGTTGCTTATCATCTAGAACTTTAGCACAATCCTATTAACCTATACACTATTATATTTAACATTTACTGAAAAGCATCATGTTCAGAATTCCAAGCACTGTAATGTTGGTGGCAAAACATTTTTCCCAATTTTTCCATAACTCATTCCATCTGATTTGATGCAATTTAATGAAAAGAAGTGTAAATAGGTTTTATGCGATGACTAGTAAGTGTTTGCTTCCATCTTTGTGACATAAATTGCAGTCGATAATGCCATAAATGTTTATCCACTTTTCCTGCAATTTTAATGACTCTTTGAAGAATGCTGTACTCATTTATTTAATTGTTGCGTTTCTTGTGCTAGCAAAAAACTGTAAATCCTGGAGACATCTCCTTAGCCACAAAGTTATAACAATATCTTTCTTTCGTTGATGGTAATGGTCCACATGTATCAGCTTTTCATGAAGGATTTTCCCTAAGTACAGATATAAAATTTTGAGGATTCGTTTGGATCACTGTAGATGTTACACAACTGTTTCCCACAGACAGCCCTGTAAGTAAAGTAAAACCCAAAACAAAAAGACAAATCAAATTAGAATAAATTAATCAACACTGATAAATGAATTATGAACCAGCACCAGTGATTGCTAGTAGTTTATTACGTAGACTATAATTTCCTATATTGAGCTGCAGGTACACCTTAATAAGATGCACCTGGCCGTTGGTGAGGGGACTTGCCGTGGTTCGCAAAGTGGCCGGACAAGCAACCCCAGAAGACTTCGCAGAAGGGCCACAAGCACACTTGTAAAGAACCTGCAGGGGTGGTCTGACTGAACAGTTCTTTGAGGAAAGCCGACTTCACGCTGGATGCACTAGAATTCACAGTGTAGACTTTAGGCTGCATTGGACAGCAGAGGCTGTTTTTATTGAGTTGTTTGTGATCTGGGGATATGTATCATTTTTGCAGAGTCCTGGAAGAATTTGCATTGTGGACAGTTCTGCAAGCAGCCAGAGTTCGCCTAAATACACAGGCCTTTAAGGTAACTTCTTAGCAAATGGAAACAGCACGGAAAAGTTTAGGGCACATTTGAAAATCTTGAGACACTGCCAGAAAAATGTTTAACGAAATGTAGAAGTAGCTACCATGGATTAACCTAAACAATTTAGAAGTGGGAGTAAGAAACACATCTGTGCCCACAGATCACCTGGCTCAGGGGCATAGACAGAAAGAGGGAGCCAAATATAACAAATTAGTGAGTGACTAACCACCTGGAATGAGAATAGGCGAAGGAAACCTGCGTCTTTTAAAACAGCTTCTTACTGCTCAGTACTCGTAATATTTATCATTCAGCCAATTAAAATTACATGAGGCCATAAAAAACAGAGACTTGAGTCTTCTTTGTCGGAAGTGCACTGCAGAAAGCTACTTCATATTGCAGCATCTCTTCAGCCAGACACCACTCAGCAGACTTCACTACCGCAAGCTGGAGGCTCTCACACAGTGCAGGTGATTTTAAACGCAAGTTGATGGTGCAGAGCCAATGACTGATTCGGCAGCCACTTCAGCCACCTTGATTATGAGTATCGTGTGATCCTGCCTCAACTAGGAGACAACCTATAGGGAAAGTCGAGACATTTTTAATAATGTTCAGTAATTTCATTCTCCACTCTGAAGACTTGTTTGCAGTTAGAGCTTCATCGTGCTTTCAACTCCGGCAATAGATGCAGATATGTACCCTTCAGTAGCGTTCTCTATACTTTTACACTAATCTTCAGCAATCACGGTACAGCATTGGCGAATGTAAATGTTTTATACAGATATGCCTTCGTTTGAATACATCCGTGATTCCATACGCAGGTTTGCAAGGGAATAGCTTATTGTTGTCAATGATTGCCAAGCCATTTCTTTTGCATTTTGATTTAATAAACTGAGTTAACTGAGATCCTTATTTAATTTAGTAGATAAGGAATCCTTTGAGCATTATTTTGGTAATTTAATTATGTCAGATCTATAGAGTCATTTTAATATATCCAAATAAAGTTTCACGTTTGTAACCACTACCGCCAACGACAATAACATATTTCAAATCGGCAGCAACTCCCGATGCTGCAGTTAGATCCGCGAAAATTTTCCAATTTAAATATTAATTCTGTAAAAGTATTTGAGTTTTTCATCTCAATAATGATTAAATTAACTGAACTAAACTAAACTTAATTTGCTGTCACATAATCATTTTATGTGCTTTATTTCAGGAAGGTGATGTTGGTACATGTCCATCGTTCTCCAGCTGAATATCATCGTTGACCTTTTGGCGGGGACTTGATTTATTTGTGCACGAAAGGTTGCAGTTTTCTTGACAGGAACGCTACACGAATTATCGTGTCTCGTTGTCCAATATTCAAGGTTCATTTGCTGAGACAGAGGTCTGAACCTGATGTAAAAGAATTTAGAGGTAACACTACGACGATGGACAATGACTTACAGCCAATAAGATGCACTCATTGTAATAGGAGGAACATCGTGCTCCGTGGAATCGGTAATCAACAGTAATTTGCTTTATCTGTAAGCGGTTTGGTCACTTTGCGAGTGAATGTAGGGAATGTGCATGGTTGGCTCTGCAAGAAAGGAGATAAGTGAATTAATTGCGCAAGAAATGAATCAGATGAATGCTGTTTCTGGGTTTCAGACTAATCAAGGAGAGAACTTTACCGTATTTAAGTGTTTCCATAAATTTCATAAAAAATTGTTTCCCCTAATTTTTTTTTGTTTTGTGAACATTAATAATTGATATCCGGTGCAGAATTGCGAGATCCACAATGGATTTGGGAGTGGTCGGGACAAGTGACTCACTATTGCCTTACTTGATTTATTTCGTGCACAATAATTTTTCTAATACATGCGATCACAAGAATAAAAAGAGGAATGCTGTGGCGCATGAGACTAAGGACGTAATAGTGGTCAAACATTGGGTATAAGATTTTGAAGGCAAACTGGTGGACGATATGTTTCAGTTGGAGGTAATTATAGAGGTGGACAGGTCTTTTCAAACTAATAAAAAATGTGTATCAGACCGTGTCTGTACAGTTGAGGAATCTTGAGGGGAACTTGATACACATTTCATCATTGATAAAATTCAGGACGTAAATAGAGAAAGTTAGAAGCTGAGGAAACCGAGGAACTTGAGACACTGAGTAGTGAAAGCTGCCCAGTGTCTGGTTTGGGGATTAGTGGCACTTACAACAGGTCCCCTTCGAGACAGTTATAACGAACGGAGAGCGGAGATCGACAACAGTTTTGAGGAAACTGACAAGAAATTTAAGGCATTTGGAAAGCCAAGGAAAGGATACGAATAGTAAGAACAGGCATATCTGACATAAGCACGAAAATGAAAGCTAACGCTGTAACCCATTGCAAACTGGCAGGACAAATAAACAGCAGTCGATTTACCGTAATAGTAGGTCTGAGTCTTAAGCACAGCAACAGAGCAGCTATCGTTGCAACGAGATTGTGTGTCTGAGCGGAAAGTGCCAGTCAGCCTTCGGGAGTGTGAGGAAATAAAAGAGTTGCAAAGACACATGAAAGATGAGGAGGATCTTAACTGAAAGATTCAATAGGCGTGGCTGCCATTAGAGGAAAACTGGTAGTCTAGAAGTACGGTTCACAAAGACGAAAAGGCTGACGTGAAAACTATGACAGTCCAGGAATACTAGGTCTTCTCCAACCTTTCGAAAAGTTTCCACCCAGAGACATGGATCAATCAATTTCTAAATGTGCTACCTCCGTCTTGGCCGGGTATCTTGAAAATTAAGTTTATGTGTTGGCACTTGCTCAGGATAGCAACGGAACACACGCATCTCATTGTAGGATGATGCAAAATGTGCAAAGAATTCAGGGATGAGTACTGGTCCAAGATGAAACAGGAGCAAGGAAAATTAAATGTACCGAACATGGAAGCGTTCTGAAATTCACTGTGTTGGAAACTAGTGTTTTACATTTAGGAGATGGTACGTCACAACATTTTCCTAAATGTAACACACAGACAATCCGAACTGATCTATATTTGTATTGAGAAATTGCCACATTGTCTAATAGTGGGACGCGTGATACCGCGACTTTTTTGGAGTAGTTGACAAATATGTGGTACGTCGCAGGGTACAGAGAGACAAGGGCACATCCACTTTATGAGACGTTTTATTTTACCAAGTTGGCTTTGAGTTGCAGAGGAGACTTGAAACAAAGTAATCCTCCGAGGAATAACCATGCACCACAGGGTGGACAGACTCTACAAAGAAATATGTCACCCCACGGGAGAAGTAGTAAGTGTGGGTTTCATTTGGGTAAGAATTTTGGACGACAATGGTAAGGGAATTTTTCTTTTGTCCTGCTACATGGAAATGTAATGATTGTAGTAGGATAAGGAGAGAATTAGGGATAGAATAAAGTTTTTTTGTTCTAAGCAGTAAGTTGTTGATGTGAGTCATGGCCATGACCGTCTCATTTTCTTTCTCTCCTTTGTACCTGGGGTCATTCTGTTTTGTTGTTAGGACAAGTCGTACAATTAATTGTTTTACTATGTCATTTTGTGTTTAGAGCAGGATACTGAGTAACAAGTTCCCCTTATGTATTTTGTGTACGTTAACGCATGCAAAAAATCGTACACGACAACGTCGCAGAATGAGAAACTTTATGAAGCCGCGAATCGATTGGAAACTACCGCATTTCTAGTATCAAATTGTTTAGGAAATGAAAAGTTTTGAGGAAATGAATATAGACATGACAACCAGTGTCACGTCTTTTTAAGAAGATGTAATAATGTCCTGAAGTAATTCCATGTAAAAGTAAAAGAGTCATTAGGTTGTAAAAGAGAGCCTTTGCAGGTGTGATTAGGAAAAGTCAGGAACGTAGTATAAGAGATACTGAAAAGAGAAGCATTGAATGGATCACTGGATTTAGTTGCCCACTGCTGAATATCTGCGTATCGGTTGAGGTTTGTTTTTTCTGTATGTTCGCCAGAAGCGAAGGAGCAATGAGCAAGAAGTCATGGAGCTTGATAATTTGAATTTATGAGACTGATGTTAGGTGAAAATGGCATGACGAGAGTTTGAAGAAACCAGACTGCCGGAACGCTGTGTGTGAGGCTTTAGCAGACAGGTACAAAATGAGGATAACTGATGAATGAAACAGTACACTGGTTTGCATGAGCATTTGATGGTTTGATGAGAGTGTGATGTAATAATTTTTGCGTATCTCCGTGTAATGTTGATAGGACAGAAAGCTGAACTTCTGGAGGAGAACTGTGACGGAAACAAGAGAACAACAGGTGACAAAAGAGTGGACTTGACATGACCAAAATAGGTGTAAGTTAAACAAGAATTTCAGTAAAGGATGGACAGGCAACTAATCACTGCAGATGCAAAATAAGGTAACCATTAAGGGTAGTAGATGACAAAACCACAAAAAAAGGTGAAGTAAGATTTTTTTAAACGTAAATTTATTTGCGAGTAGAGAACCATACTATGCTTGTGTTAATGTTTCAGATCACCAAGAATGTAGAGGACTTACTGTAGCAGACATAAAATATTCGTAATATGAAGGATTTAACTCATCGGAAGGAAATAGTGAATGAAGAGAACAGTAGATGGGTAACAGAGGAATATGTAGAGTGGTCATAGTAGATTTGGGTGAGAGGTACTTGTGAGATGTCTAGTAGGTATCGGTAGACTTCTCTGTGCTATTAACGCTTGTGGACAATAAATAACCACATGAAAATAATCAAACACTGATAAACTTCACCTGAGATTCCACCCAAAAGAATAATGACAAAACTGTCATTATGTAAATACAAAAACGAGTTCGGAAAATTTTAATAAAAGAACTGTGATTGCTACTTAATCGTCATGAAGTAAAGTAAACGTAAATATGAATCTTGAAAAGAACGAGGATTTATCAGGAATGAATGATAATAATTTGTACGAGAATTGATGTAAATGAATGAATTGTATACGAATAAAAAGCCGTTTAAAAATTAACGCCAGTGAAGAAATTGTTAAGTTGAATTAAAAAAGGAATTTAAATTATTTTATTATTGATGGAAGGGCAATAAGAGCGGAATATGTTTTATTTCATGAGAATGGTAATATTAATATATATGTTTTAAACTGTCTGCGGTCACACCAGTCACACGATGGAAGAAGGCTTCAAAGCGCTACAGATGGCAGACGGGATGAGAAAGTAGAAATGGGTGAACAAAGTGCTATGGCCCAGCCAGTCACACACAGGCGCAGCTGCATGGGTCCTGACTCGGTCACTGCCCACGAAATAAACCTCCGAGAGGACTATAAGCTCAACACCTACCGCCACTGAATGAGCACGTCACTCACGCTGAGGTATCAAGAGAAACATCATGCTACTACGTGTTACTGATGTGATAAATAAGGTGTTTGTTTTTATACATAACTAGCTGGGGTATCCGGCTACACTCAGGAAGTTGATATGAGATTAAGCAATTAGCACAGAACTCGTTAGATGTGACTTTTTTGTTTGCTCCTACGCCTGTATCTGGTTGGATTCTTTCAAATTAAAATGATGTCCGTCCGCTCCGTGCAGAAATATTAATTGATATTGGAGGGCACCATGTGACCCGCCAGGGTAGCCGAGACTCGGGTAGGCGTGCAGGCCCCGGATCGAATCCAAATGGTATTACTCACACATATCGCCAGTTATCTGAGTCTGCATTTCGCCCAGTTTCACTAAGCGTTCACTGATATCAGTAGAATACTGCGTTACAGAACCATCAGTAATGTGAAGACGCTTTTATGACGAAGATCTCTCCTCATGTTTGGCACATTGTACTACCATATTCTGAAATTAACTGTCTGTTTCGCTCAAACTTTGACTCTGACGAACTAATAATGTAATGGAATTGTCAACCGTACTTTGCAGCCCAGTAATGTGCAAGTCATGACTTGTAATGCTTTGGCTCTGTTCTTGCGAAGTGCCTCTTACACGTTCTATTCACTTTACGATATTTTCAATCAGTGCATTTTGTTCATGAATTCTCTCTTCTGTCGTCTGTCTTAAGTGATATATCTCGCTTTCCTTTTCAATTGCTTCGCCTCGTTTTTGCGCAGTCACCTCTTTTTTTCCAGTTGTCGCGACTTGTTTTTGGATTATTCATAATTGGTCGGTTACAAATATCACCTCATTTGCACCTCATTTGTTGATAGAGCAGCCCGCGTGGCTTCGAGCTGTTGGCACGGTACTGCCTTGCTGTGCGGAGGTGGAAGACGGGCTTTGACAGGTGGAGTTTCCCAGCGGCTGCACAGCTGAGCGAAATTACTCGGCGCTGCTGTCCGAGAGCGGGCCGTGACGCAGTCTCAACTGCGTCAGCGCTCGCTTACAATGCGTGAGTCCCACATCTTCATCCCCACTAACAGACTGTGAAGTCATTTCCACCATGTCAAGTTCCGTTTGCAACTGTGGAATTTGAGAATCGATATCTTCTTAGATCGCTCGCGAATGCTACTGACGGCGTCTATTTTTCTTCAAGTAGAACTTCGAGTTCTTACGATCGTATGATCTACGCCGTCTCGTAACTTGATCCATAACTTCTCTGAGTCAAGTATCGACCCGTTCTAAGGCGATACGTGCAACTGAAGTAGTGTTGCGTCTGGGACAAGAGTATTCTGTTTGGCTGTGCGCGACCTGTAGTATAAAGCACACAAACAACGATGCACACCACAATTAAAGGACATCCCTTGGCGATGCGTAAGTTTGAAGTCTGGCTCAAAGGAGACTACAACCTTCCTCTGTAATGGTGTAAAAGCGCGGCGTTCTGCAGCGTCACGCTTGGGCTCGGCGTCACTCCAAACAACAAGGTGTGGACACATGCGAAGAAAACGCCACATCTCACAAGTTCATGTGAGTTGCAAGGCGTGTTAATGATGTCACACTGGCACCAAATTTCGCCTCCATTCTGCCCAAACCTTCCGAAGACGTCACCTAATGGGAAGGTCGTCACACACCTTCTTACCCACATTTCATCTCTTATGACGCCTTTGCGACGGCGGTCAGAACAGCGACTCTCGCTGTTACATACACGCGGTTTTCTTATGGTTCACCGAGGATAACATTTCAGACACGCTACCGATGGTATACAGTGCGTTAATAATACAATCATTTTCCTTGGGGCTGTGATTCCCACACGTTTCGTCCGAGACCGACAGTTCCCAGTGCGATGACCAACAGGAGGACTTTCCCGACAACCTTTGACACTACTGATACCTCCAGGACCATTCAACCCATCTCTACAGGCACCGTTGGCAAAAATCACATTGAACATGATCGCACTCCTTTGGAGTCCAGTTCGACCACAATTTTTGCTCTGGTATACAGGGTAGAGCCCCTCGGGACCGCTCAAAACCATACAAAGAAATTTGAACGCGATTCGAAGCATCAAAGGGTGTTTCTGTTTTTTCATCTCTTTTTTTATAGGACCCTATGATATAATCATAGAGGGGTGCAACAGTGACACAGCTGTGAATAAAATGGCAAGAGTCCTTCTAAAACACTCAGTTCGGCAACACCCTCGGTGCCACTAGCCCGCCTTTGTTGAGCACTTTAAAAATGTATCTGACCAGAGACAAACTGTCGTGAAGTCCTAGGCTTTTGCTGACAGGCAACTCTTTCGACACGCCTTCGACTTCTCATTGACTACCATCAGGCGCAAGGGCAGCAGCGTAGCCTGCCTGCAAGTGCATAGGACTGTCGTTAGAACGTTAACGGTAGACCATATCATGATGCAGAACGCCTCCCTTCCAGCATTTGCCACTGGAAATGGCTGAGCGTCTCCGTGACGCTTTCGCGCTTGCTAAATGAACCTGCAACGAAACACGTTCCTCTTCATTGGATCTTTTCTGCTTCCCCTATCGGTCCTATCTGGTACAGATCCCAGGCCGATGAGTAATAGTCAGCTATTGGCTGAATGAGCATTTGGTAAGCTACTTCCTTTGTTGATGGACTATTTTTCCTGAGGATTCTTCCAATGAATCGGAGACTGGCAACTGCCGTATTCGCCATTATTTGTATATGGTCGTTCCACTTCAAGTCGCTCTCTGTTCATACTCTTAGATACTTTATGGAAGTAACTGTTTCCATTGACTCTCCTACAATTTTGTGATCATAGAATGATCTGTCTATGTATTTGCAACACGTTACATCTCGACATGTTGTGGGTCAGTTGGCAATCCCTGCGCCAAGCGTAAATCCTCTGCGGATCTTTATGCAATTCGCTGAAGTTTTCTAGCATCGCGACTTCTCATATACAACAGCGTCATCCCCAAAAAGCCCCATGGAACTTCCGACGTTATATACTACTTCATACATATCTTGAACACCCTGAATAACTGTTTGTCCAAATGCAAATAACAAAATGTTTCAAGCAAATGCTCTTTAGCCGTCAGGGGGACATCAATCAGCATGATTGCCTTCGTTGTAGCTTTTGTTTTTTACAAAGATATGAACGGTGGTATGACTTTTTTTAAATGGCACCCTGTATTTTTTGTTCGGTAATTCATTTCCTCTCCTAAAGACCTATTCAAAAGTATATCACAGTGTTCCATTCACTGAAACACAACATAACACTACACTGACGTTAACGCTCCCAGCGCTTAGTGCAAGTACACGTACTCGGGGTAATGGAACACATCCACGTACTGACGTCGACACAGGACAAATATAAACATAAGTAGATTGCACACCCACCATTCCTTCAACCATCGTCAGTTGAAGAGTTGTGTGAGTATAATGTACACCAACGAAGAGAAGGTAGGAACGCTACTCTTCTGTGGGGAATGTAAGTTAGCAGAACAGTAATTGCAATAATGTTTTCCTATGTACGGGTAACTTTAGTACAGTAGCTTAGTCCTTTTGAATACTGTTGTATAGAGAAGGCATACAGTAAAGGCTGTCCTTCCTACAAACTACATCAACATAACGTTGCTTTCATTGTTGTTGTTGTTGTTGAAGGAAGGCGAAATGCTACGCAGGCAGTGGAACTGTACAGAGAGTGATATCCTGACAAAAATCCACCTCCCCGACAGATGTTTCTCGTTTTGTTGTGACGCTTTAGGAAACGGGAAGTTTCAACCCACGACAACACAATCGTCGTAGCACTCTCACAGACGAAGCTGCCGAAGCTATTTCTCGCTTCCGTTGCTATGAATCCACATGATAGCACACGACAGCTTGAACACGAGACCGGCATTTCCTAAAACCAGTGTACATCGTATTCTTACACGTCACCGATTCCATCCTTACCATGTACACCTACATCCGGAATTGCATGGGAATGATTTCCAGAATCGTGTACAGTTCTGTCAGTGGGCATAGCAGCAAATCTTCGCCAACCAGAACTTTTTCTCCAATGTTATATTTACCGATGAATGTTCCTCCTCAAACAAAGGGCAGCTAAATATAAGGAACATGCATTATTGGTCCAGCGACAACCCACTATGGCTTAGACAGGTGGAACCTCAGCGTCAATGGAGAGTTAACGTCTGGTGTGGGATGCTTGGTACTACAATTATTGGCCCTTATTTCATCAATGGTAATCTAAACGGCACGTCGTGTTCTGAATCGAAGGTATCCTGCCAGATGTAATGGTCGAGGAGGAACAGTTATTTGGCCTGCTAGGTCTCCTGAATTAAATCCTCTAGACTTTTTTCTTTGGGGATGCATTAAAGACTTGTCTATCGTGATATTCCAACAAATTATCGAGCTTGCTTGTAATTCTCTTCAGCAGGTAACTCTGTAAGCAGTAAATAATTCTTTCATTCAAAGAGTACACCAATGTACCAGTGTCCAGGATCACCACTTTGAGCACCTTCCAATGTTCTACTCCTTTGCAATGGTACAGGAGAGTCAAAGTCAATATTGTGTTACGTTTTTACTTGGCTTTCATTTGTTTTCTCACTACTCCAGCAAGTGGACGAGTTTGCATCTGGACAAGCAGTTACATTACTGGCTATTAAAATTGCTACACGACGAAAATGACATGCTACAGACGCAAAATTTAACCGACAGAAAGAAGATGCTGTGATGTGTAAATGATTAGCTTTTCAGAGCATTCGCACAAGGTTGGCGCCGGTGGTAACACCTACAACGTGCTGACATGAGGAAAGTGTCCAACCGATTTCTCATACACAAACAGCAGTCGACCGGCGTTGCCTAGTTAAACGTTGTTGTGATGCCTCGTGTAAGGAGGAGAAATGCGTACCATCACGTTTCCGACTTTGATAAAGGTCGGATTATAGCCTATCGTGATTGCGGTTTATCGCATCGCGACATTGCTACTCGCGTTGGTCGAGACCCAATGACTGTAGCAGAATATGAAATCGGTGGGTTCAGGAGGATAATACGGAACGCCGTGATGGATTCCAACGACCTCGTATCACTAGCAGTCGAGATGATAGGCATCTTATCCGCATGGCTGTAACGGATCGTGCAGCCACGTCTCCACCCCTGAGTCAACAGATGGGGACGTTTGCAAGACAACAACCATCTGCACGAATAGTTCGACGACGTTTGCAGCAACATCGACTATCAGCTCGGAGACCATGGCTGTGGTTACCCCTGACGCTGCATCACAGACAAGAGCATCTGCGATGTTGTACTCAACGACAAACCTGGGTGCACGAATGGCAAAACGTCATTTTTTTGGATGAGTCCAGGTTCAGTTTACAGCATGATGATGGTCGCATCCGTGTTTGGCGACATTGCGGTGAACGCACATTGGAAGCGTGTATTCCTCATCGCCATACTGGCGTATCACCCGACGTGATGGTGTGGGGTGCCATTGGTTACACATCTCGGTCACCTCTTGTTCGCATTGACGGCACTTCGAACAGTGGACGTTACATTTCAGATGTGTTACGACCCGTGGCTCTACCCTTCATTAGATCCCTACGAAACTCTACATTTCAGCAGGATAATGCAGGACCGCATGTTGCAGGTCCTGCACGGGCTTTTCTGGATACAGAAAATGTTCGACTGCTGCCCTGGCCAGCACATTCTCCAGATCCCTCACCAATTGAAAACGTCTGGTCAATGGTGGCCGAGCATCTATCTCGTCACAATACGCCAGTCACTACTCTTGATGAACTGTGGTACCGTGTTGAAGCTGCATGGGCAGTTGTACCTGTACACACCATCCAAGCTCTGTTTGATTCAATGCCCAGGCGTACCAAGGCCGTTATTAGGGCCAGAGGTGGTTGTTCTGGGTACTGATTTCTCAGGATCTATGCACCCAAATTGCGTGAAAATGTAATCATATGTCAGTTCTAGTATAATAAATTTGTCCAATGAATACCCGTTTGTCATCTGCATTTCTTCTTGGTGAAGCAATTTTAATGGCCAGTGGTGTATTTAGGGTGGTCGACATAAATGGGACACCCTGTATATAGGCACTGAAAATTCATGATCCTATAACATTCCCCCGAGGCACGCCCAAAGTTGCTTTCATGTCTGAAGACTTCTCTCCGTTCAGAGTAACATATTGTGTTCCGATCGCTAAAAACTCTTCAGTCAAATCACACAGATCGTCTGGGATTCTGTCTGCTGTTACTTTGTTAAAAGATGATTAAACTAAAGAAGACACCCACTATTAGTCTTTTTTTTAGTTATAAAGTATTATTATTCACTTTACTTCTCGACACTAACTGTTAACGGAAGAAACTAGTACCGATTGCACAACCTTTTTCAATATTGTTAAACATTTTGTCGAACACTGAAGTAACTTCTGTAATTGTTTCAGTACTGTTATCGGTATAACTGCGTCTTTTTCGCACCATCGATATCCTACCGCAAAACATAATTTTGTCAGTTCATCGAACACATTCACGCAGCATCCATATCCTGCTCTGCGCTCTTGCTATAACCATCCGTCTCACACTGACGGGGCATCCCTTCAGTTGGATGCTTCTACTTGCGTTTCACGCTACGGTCACGTGAGTAGTATGTAGGGGTTCGCAGCAACTAAATGTACGCCTTTCATGTGGTCGCCAGAGTGGAGCGCAATACTCTTCTAAAGTTCCCTTTCTTTACGGTACTTTTATAAGGTTGTCTGAATTCAGGGGCAAATTAAGTTATTCGTTTACATATAAAGAGTTTTAATCATCTGTGCGTTAACCAAAATGTGAGGCGCAATCTGAGGTGAGCGTGGATATGGTCACTGCCCCGTTTATGGACCGTGATTGCTCAATGTTTTGTTATCTCCTCTATCGAACGACCTGACTAATCTCAACAGTGCGAGTCAAGTGCAAAGTGCAAGTGCAAATGCAAAGCATTAGTATATTGGTATTTAATTATTATAATAATTACTTCATCTTTCAAGGTTAAAACTAGATCTTATTTTCTCGGTCAAGATATAATCTTATCAAAATCGGAATGAGATTCAAGAAAGATCTCCATGGCGATATTTACAGGGCGGTAACAGGGTTGTGCTCGAAAATCGTCGACAGACGTTTACAGTAATTAGCAGCTGTCTGTGTTACTTGACCCGATAGCCTTGCGCGTTTATCGCAAATGACGACATGTACTCTTTACTCTTTAAACTTCTAGTGCTACACCTTCGTTTATAAATATGGCAAATACTGGTTTTGGGCACCGCGAAAGTTACACTGTTATGGTAGTTATTAAAGCTGTAACGATTTTCCGTAACATCATCGTTCGTAAGCAGCTGTTACGTTATCGCTTCAGCCCTTTCTGCTTCCATTACAAATTGGCACGCTGCGAACTTTTCTCAAGCCTTACATGTACAGCCACTAATTACACATTTCGTAAAAGGATAGCCTGACTCACTATAAACTGTTTATTATCGAAATGAATTGCATAATTTTCAGGTGGAGCGTAATGTACTTAAATTGGAATCAATCAGAATTACTTTCAGAAAGGGTTCGGTGTCGTTTTAAATTCAAATTCCCATTATCTTTATCCTGACACAGTAATATTTGAGTTCGCTGAGCCAACGTTTTGCAATACTGGGTGTCCTGTCTTATCTTATTCGCATCATAAATTTGGTGTCTCGTCTTTTGACGTGTCTCCAGTCCAAGCTTTCATTTCTTATATAACGTCGGATACAAAACAGAAGATAAACCGTAGGTCTGATGCAGCATGATAAGTAAAATTCAGAAGAGACAAGCTAGGGGAGCTGTGAGGGTCAGGCTGTTTCGCTGTGTAACTGATGGTTATCAGTATCCACAAAATTTAGCCAATTAAAGAAATATGTACACCTTCACAGGTACGTAGTATCACGTACAGTTTTCACGAGGACGAAGAACATATCAGGCAGTTGAAAACTGTCAAGTACATCTGATACATCTTGACTTTGCTATAAAATTTTATTTAGATTTGAGGTACATCGGGTTCTACTGTTGTGTATATCGACTTTTCCAGAGGGTGAAATGTAGGATCATTGATAAAAAGTGCTTTCAGTGAATGTTAACGCAAAAAAAGTAATATTTCCACATGTGATCTGAGTTCCGCTATATTTTGCCGATTTTTAAGTGAAACAGTTTTCTTTTGGGCGATGGGTAAGGAATGGTTAACAGACAAAGAATACTCGTCTTACGAATCTTTTCCGTGTTGCTTAAATCGAAAACGTGTCTTTTTTCTTAATGACTGTTTAAGCCATCGGTTCGGCATTTTATGTGAGACGTTTGCTTTGACAGGATAACAGTTCATTCTATTTACTTAATTTATGAAGTTCATAAGCATCAAGCTTTCTGTCAATAGTTAGACCCATCGGCAGTTAACTTTAGTTCCACTTTCACACTGCTACTGCTAAACTGCTTATGCAAATTAAACTATCACGCTATAAAAGTTCCCGGAAACTTCAGTAATTAGTCAAATTATGTGGCCTTTCAACGGATGGCACTAAAAATGACGATACTGATTTGCTCACTGATTTCATGTATAATGAGGTGCACTTTCCACCGCCATTCGGCGGAAAAATTACCAACCTTTTATCAATATCTGCTAACTTTTCATATTTTTGGTGTGACACTGTTGCATGCGGCCGCTCCACGAGAAACTTGAACACTTGGACACTGTAGAACGAGACAGCGAGACGATGCTTTTTGTTGGAAAAGCTTTGCTCCGAATGTGCCAGAGAAGCAATCTCAACGTAACTGTGATGAGTAGAAGATAAATGACATTTAAAGCATTTATTAAACATCTAACGTCTTATGTCACATCGTGTTTTGTTTTTCCTGATTCTTGGGGAAGTCTTAACTGTACGTGACCGCGATGGACCAGGAATACCTTCATCATGATTCATAGCTAAATGCTTTATTAATTTATTAACACTGGACACACGATGACCCATCAGCTTTAGTGCAAGTGTTTGGGCATTGTGGCTGCCAGCATTTGAAAACATGACGTCATCCTCAAGGAGACTACCGACTTTTGTCGATATATTGTGTCGCACAGAATTAGGGAGCAAAGTGACACTGCTACGGAGTCAGAAGGTAGAACCTGCTGTTTATATTAACTCTTGCGGTTTTGTTGGTTTGATTATTAGAAAGGCTTCAGTCTCAAAGAGTGGAGGTCGAACTCAGGAAGAGTGTAGATACAGGAACCATCGGTGTAACTGTTGTAAATTGTAGCATCTGTGTTGGGAAACTACCAGAGCTCCAATCGCTAATAGAAAGCACTGATGCTCAAATCGTTATAGGCACTGAAAGCTGACTAAAGCCGGAGATAAGTTAATCCGAAATTTTTGCCAAGAACCTTACGATGTTCCGAAAGGATAGGCTACACACAGTTGGCGGTGGCGTGTTTGGTACTGTTAGAAGTAGTTTACCTTCTAGCCAAACTGAAGTGAGTTTGTATGGGCAGAGGTCATTCTTGGCAACTGGAATAAAATAATAATTGGATTCTTTTACCGGCTTCCCAACTCGGATGATACAATTCCTGGAAGGTTCAAAGAAAATTTGAGTTTAATTTCAAAACGTATCCGATTTATACAATTGTAGCTGGTGCTGACTTTAATTTACCTTCGATATTTTGACGAAAATACATATATAAATCAGGAGCTACGCATAAAACGTCACCCGAAAAAGTGCTGAACGCATTCCTGAAAATTATTTCGAGCACTTAGTTCGTGAGCCCACGCGAATAGTAAACGTTTGTGAAAACACACTTGACCTCTTAGCAACAAATATGTTGAGCTAGCATCAAAACGGATATAGGGATTAGTGAACACATGATTGTCGTAGCGAGACTGAATAATGTAACCCCCAAATCCTCCAAAAATAGATGAAAAATATATCTATTCACAAAAGCAGATAAAAATTCAATTCGCCTCCTTCCTGAGAGATAATCTCCACTCTTCCTAAGTTAACACTGTAGACCAGATGTGGCCTGAATTCAGTTGAGAGCCTTACACCGAATAAATTAACAGACTGCGGACTGATCCCCCATGGTACACCAAACGGGTCAGAAAACTGTTGCAGAAACAACGGAAAAAGCGTGCCAAATTTAAGCAAACGCAATATCTCCGAGATTGGCGATCTTCTTCAGCAGTTCGAAATTTAGTACGGACTTCAATGCGAGATGCTTATAATAGTTTCCACAACGAAACTTTTGCTCGAAACCTGGCAGAAAATCTACAGGGATTCTGGTCGTACGTAAAGTATGCTAGCGGCAAGACAGAATCAATGTCTTCTCTGCGTAATAGCAATGGAAATACAGCACTATCGACGATAGCGTTGCCAAAGCAGAGTTACTAAAAAGAGCTTTCCGAAATTCCTTCACCAAAGAAGACGAGGTACATATTCCTGAATTCAAATCAAGTACGGCTGCCAACATGAATAACTTAGGAGTAGATGTCCTCGGAGAAGTGAAACAATTTGAATCACTTAATAAAAGCAAGTCTTCCGCTCCAGACTGTATACCAGTTAGGTTCCTTTCAGAGTATGCTTATGCAACAGCTCCTTACTTAACAACCATACACAACCTCTCGCTCAACGGAAGATACGTACTCAAAGACTGAAAAGTTGCGCAGGTAATAGGAGTAATCCATTAAATTACAGGCCCTATCATTAACGTCGATATCAACAGGATTTTGGAACATATATTATGTTAGAACATTATGAATTACCTTGAAGAGAACGGTCTATTGTCACACAGTCAACACGTTTTAGAAAACACCGTTCTTGTGAAACACAACTAGCCCTTTACTCACACGAAGTGTAGAGTGCAATTGACAAGAGATTTCAAATTGATTCCGTTATTCTGGATTTCCGGAAGGCTTTTGATACTGTTCCACACAAGCGGCTTGTAGTAAAATTGCGTGCTTGTGGAATGCCGACTCAGTTATGTGAGGATTCGTTATTTCCTCTCAGAGAGGTCGCAGTTCGTAGTACTTGACGGAAAGTCATCGAGTAAAACAGAAGTGATTTCTGGCATTCCCCAAGGTAGCGTTGTCGGCCCTCTTGCCGTTCCTTATCTGTATAAACGATTTAGGAGACAATCTGAGCAGCCGTCTTAGGTTGTTTGCAGATGATACCGTCGTTTATTGTCTAGTAAAGTCATCTGAAGATCAAAACAAGTTGCAAAACTATTTAGAATATATATCTGTATGGTGCGCTTAGCACATCGACTTCCTTTGTCAAAGGAATTCATACGCCTGTCCTGCTAGGCATCAGTGGTATCCAAAGAAATACCTTGCGCTCTGGTCTCTCCCTTAAAATGGTTTGGATTGTGCTTGCCGTTCCGTGTGTGGCGGATCAGTATTCATACCTGCTTCACAGTGACGTTCGGATACTGTTGTTCACACAGTGCATTGTTAACGCACAATTGCATATTAAGAAGTGCGTTTTATCAGATAACCATCATATCAGAGAAGGAGGAGTGCCGGTTGTCGAAAAAGGAAGAGCTCAAGATGAGGCAAGGTCTCTGTAGTTTTCCATGATCTGGCTAATGTGTTGACACGTTAGATTCGTCGCGTGCCAAAGGCATGAGCTGAGCAGTACGGTTATCAGTCGTTCGCTTTTCGTAAACGATTAAGTTGATAAGGAAAGAATCGCCATTTCGCCCAGGCCGTTGAATAACAATTTTTATCTGCTATATTGCCGAGTTTACCTGAAAGGCAACTATCTAAAATGACAGTGAGTTGATAGTAAAATTCCGTTTTGTCATCTTTTAAGGCGGCTGTCCAGATAATATTTTTACAATTTCAGCAATCTTAAACTATATTTACGAATTCTTTTCAGCATCTGTAGCTCTAATTTTGACCCGAGAACTATATCAAACTAGATTTTACGCTCAACTGATTCAAAAGACTATCAGCAACCCGACGTCCACTCGCTCTTGAAGAACTCTTAGATACTTAACATGGAAAATGCTTCAAGGA
Organism: Schistocerca cancellata; assembly: GCF_023864275.1. Classification (NCBI taxonomy): domain Eukaryota; kingdom Metazoa; phylum Arthropoda; class Insecta; order Orthoptera; family Acrididae; genus Schistocerca; species Schistocerca cancellata. The sequence continues at coordinate 841,898,340 of NC_064627.1, forward strand.
TAATTTTAAAGAGGAAATAACAAAGAATAGAAACAAACTGAAGGCGTGGCAAAAATATGGCCCACAGACTACAGGAGACACTGGTGAACTCTAAATAAAGACGTCGGGAAAGATAGGTAGAACATCCTACAGGGTGTTTCAAAAATGACCGGTATATTTGAAACGGTAATAAAAACTAAACGAGCTGCGATAGAAATACACCGTTTGTTGCAATATGCTTGGAACAACAGTACATTTTCAGGCAGACAAACTTTCGAAATTACAGTAGTTACAATTGTCAACAACAGATAGCGCTGCGGTCTGGGAAACTCTATAGTACGATATTTTCCACATATCCACCATGCGTAGCAATAATATGGCGTAGTCTCTGAATGAAATTACCCGAAACCTTTGACAACGTGTCTGGCGGAATGGCTTCACATGCAGATGAGATGTACTGCTTCAGCTGTTCAATTGTTTCTGGATTCTGGCAGTACACCTGGTCTTTCAAGTGTCCCCACAGAAAGAGTCACAGGGGTTCATGTCTGGCGAATAGGGAGGCCAATCCACGCCGCCTCCTGTATGTTTCGGATAGTCCAAAGCAATCACACGATCATCGAAATATTCATTCAGGAAATTAAAGACGTCGGTCGTGCGATGTGGCCGGGCACCATCTTGCATAAACCACGAGGTGTTCGCAGTGTCGTCTAAGGCAGTTTGTACCGCCACAAATTCACGAAGAATGTCCAGATAGCGTGATGCAGTAATCGTTTCAGATCTGAAAAATGGGCCAATGATTCCTTTGGAAGAAATGGCGACCCAGACCAGTACTTTTTGAGGATGCAGGGACGATGGGACTGCAACGTGGGGCTTTTCGGTTCCCCATATGCGCCAGTTCTGTTTATTGACGAAGCCGTCCAGGTAAAAATAAGCTTCGTCAGTAAACCAAATGCTGCCCACATGCATATCGCCGTCATCAATCCTGTGCACTATATCGTTAGCGAATGTCTCTCGTGCAGCAATGGTAGCGGCGCTGAGGGGTTGCCGCGTTTGAATTTTGTATGGATAGAGGTGTAAACTCTGGCGCATGAGACGATACGTGGACGTTGGCGTCATTTGTACCGCAGCTGCAACAAGGCGAACGGAAACCCGAGGCCGCTGTTGGATCACCTGCTGCACTAGCTGCGCGTTGCCCTCTGTGGTTGCCGTACGCGGTCGCCCTACCTTTCCAGCACGTTCATTCGTCACGTTCCCAGTCCGTTGAAATTTTTCAAACAGATCCTTTATTGTATCGCTTTTCGGTCCTTTGGTTACATTAAACCTCCGTTGAAAACTTCGTCTTGTTGCAACAACACTGTGTTCTAGGCGGTGGAATTCCAACACCAGAAAAATCCTCTGTTCTAAGGAATAAACCATGTTGTCCACAGCACACTTGCACGTTGTGAACAGCACACGCTTACAGCAGAAAGACGACGTACAGAATGGCGCACCCACAGACTGCGTTGTCTTCTATATCTTTCACATCACTTGCAGCGCCATCTGTTGTTGAAAATTGTAACTACTGTAATTTCGAAAGTTTGTCCGCCTGAAAATGTACTGTTGTCCCAAGCATATTGCAACAAACGGTGTATTTCTATCGCTGCTCGTTTAGTTTTTATTGCCGTTTCAAATATACCGGTCATTTTTGAAACACCCTGTATATTCTCAGATATGTGAGTGGCTCGAAGAATCCTTAAGTCACAGAACCCAGTATCGTGTCCTCAATAGCGAGTATTCATCAGAGACAAGGGTATCGTCAGGAGTGTCCCAGGGAAGTGTCATAGGACCGCTGTCATTTTCAGATTACGTAAATGATCTTGACGACTGGGTGAGCAACAATCGGCAGTTGTTTGCTGATGATGCTATGGTGTACGAGAAGGTGTCGACTCTGAGTGACTGTAGGAATATATAAGATGATTTAGACAAAATTGGTCGTTGATGTGATGAATGGCAAGTGTAGAAAAATGTAAATTAATGCAAATGAGAAGAAGAAACAGACCCATAATGTTAGAATACAGTATCAGTAGTGTCTTTCTTCACACAGCCATGTGGTTTAAAAATCTGGGCGTAACACAGAAAAGCAATATGAAATGAAAAATGCATGTAAGGATTTATTAAGGGAGGAGAATGGTCGATTTCGATTTGTTGGAAGAGTTTTAGGAAAGTGTGGTTCATCTGTAAAGGACTCTGCATATAGGACAGTGGCGCGCCTCCTTATTGAGTACTGTTCTTGTGTTTGGGATCCGCACCGGGTCGGATTAGAAGAAATCGAAGCAAGTCAGAAGCGGGCTGCTAGATTTGTTTGCACACGACTCGAACAACACACAAATATTCCGGAGGTGCTTCAGGAACTCAAATAGTAATCACTGGAGGCAAAGCGACGCTTTAGTCGAGGAGCACTTGAGGTTATTTAGAGAACGGGCATTTGAAGGTGACTCCAGAACGATTCTGCTGCCACCAAAGTACATCTCGCGTAAGGACCGTGAACATAAAGTTAGAAAACCATACAGACAGTCGGTTTTCCCTCATTCTATTTGTTTGTGGAACAAGAAGGCAAATGACTAGTATTGGTACAGGGTACCCTCAATCACCCACAATATGGTGACTTACTGTCTATATATAAAGATGCAGATTAAAAAATTGAGAACAGGACCGGCAATGTATGAAATGAGAGGGATACAACATAAAACAGCGATGAAGGTCTCCGTAAACACTTTTCTCGAACGCTTTCGATAGTGTGACATGTTCCACAGAATATGCTATCTGCCTCGTGATGACTGGGTGTTGTGTGCTGTCCTTAGGTTAGTTAGGTTTAAGTAGTTCTAAGTTCTAGGGGATGATCACCATAGATGTTAAGTCCCATAGTGCTCAGAGCCATTTGAACCATTTGAATATGCTAATACTACGTCCAGCTTCTGAATCGGTAGTTGAGCGTAAACAATTACACATGAATGTACAACTTAACTGAAGGTTCTATCCGTTGCAGTTATGTGCAGTCAAGGATAGTGGCACAGGGTGTAAATAAATTGGTAACTCAATCGAGTTAAAGGAAGTTATTTTCAATCAGAAGCAGGTTTATTCGCTGACTTCAACACTTATCGTCACGTGGCAGCGAGTGCGGTGTTGTTTAGGATGTGGTTATCCTAGTGCGGTGAAAATCTAGTCGCTGTACAGATAATGGCGTGTCGACGGCGGAGACCTAAGAGCGAGAGTAGCTCGGAGCAATGGAGACAACTTGGAGGTGCCGGACGAGCAGATCGCACTGTGCACCCACGTGTTTGGCAGTTTGAAGGAGACAAATCCGCACACAGAAGAAAACTTGGCCGAGTTCCAGTGATTTCGAGAGTTAGCAGTCAAAGATGAAGTATACTGTTAGCCATTAGAAATTCAATAGCCTGAAGGCGGGTTGCACCAAATATCAAATTGACGAGAAGTGGACTACATACCAGAATACGCAAATGATAACACAACCGCACCAATTAGGTAGGAGTAATGACATCAGCATTTGTTTGTAAGCAAAGATTACTCACCTGGATACACATTCGGAAATGGAATTTTGGTTTTGGCTGTTTGTGAGAACATAGCGTTGTGCCTCTTGTAAGAAGAAGAAACGTCCCCTAGCATACATCGAATATCAGCAGCGGAAGGTTAGCGGCTTATAGAGAGAGCAATCTATCGTATAGTAGTACTACTGTTCGCGTTGGTTTAGATCCGAAGACTGTCAAGGGAATGTCGAATCTATGGGTTCAGGAGGTCATAGCCAACGCCATGCAAGAGCTCAACAGCCCCACGCGACTAGGTCTCGAGACGACGCAAATACACAGCCGCAAAAATGCAGCAATTATGAGGATGGGGTCATTTTATTCACAAGTAAGGTGAAAAGTAGTTCATCACTGTCGGAATGTATGGTAAATTCAGACCAAATGAAACACGTCACAGTAAAGGGTACCCAAGCAGTCGCATCAATACGCAATGAACCCACCTCTTGCGGCCACACAGACATCTATTCCGTATGCGAACGATCATAAAGATGACGAATGGCATCCCGCGATAGATTGTCCCTAGTATCTTGCGTCTTTTGTTACGATTCGGCAACGCTACTTTCAGATTCTGGAGAACGAGTAAGTTTACCGCTTCATTATTCCCCTATACAAGTTCAGTCAACGATAGATTAGGTGATGTTACGGATCAGGCAGTTGTACAGCACGAACATCATGTTGCGTCGCAACACCTATTTGTACAAGTGCATTGCCCATCTGAAAAAACACATGACCGTCATGTCGAAGAAATACATAGCACGTAGCGTCGCAGTACAAGTGCATTGCCCATCTGAAAAAAGCACATGACCGTCATGTCGAAGAAATACACAACACGTAAAGTCGCAGAAGCCTCTTGTGTAGTAGTAGTATTAGTAGTAGTAGTAGTAGCTTTATTCATCCGTAGATATCTTTTTATAGGGATATAGGACATGTCAAAGTATTTACAAGTTTAAATCAATTTAAAATAAGCTAATTCCTATAAACATATGTTTACAGACTTCTAGTATACTTCTGGTATACAACACTTTTTTTACAAAAATCTTATTAAATAATGTAATGCCACACTGTTCACTCATATCTCACTATCAGTCACTGCACACACTATACACACATTGTTTCATAACACTTCACTCACTACACACACACACACACACACACACACACACACACACACACACACACCTTAGTGATTTCTGGGCCATTTTCTGCACCGCAGCTTCCCACCATTTGCTATCCCGAAAAACCGAGTCGGCATCCCTCCATAATGAGTGAGATGCTAAGCTCAGAAAGAGGAAGAGGTGTTAGTATTGTGCTATGCTTAGCTTGGAGGTAAGTATTTCTAGAAAGGAAAAAAAGAGGGAAAAACATAAAGTGAAGGTGTTATGTGGAACGTCGGATGTTTTATAATCATTATTATTATTATGTATTTGTTGTTGTTGTTGTGGTCTTCAGTCCTGAGACTGGTTTGATGCAGCTCTCCATGCTACTCTATCCTGTGCAAGCTTCTTCATCTCCCAGTATCTACTGCAACCTACATCCTTCTGAATCTGCTTAGTGTATTCATCTCTTGGTCTCCCTCTACGATTTTTACCCTCCACACTGCCCTCCAATGCTAAATTTGTGATCCCTTGATGCCTCAAAACATGTCCTACCAACCGATCCCTTCTTCTAGTCAAGTTGTGCCACAAACTTCTCTTCTCCCCAATCCTATTCAATACCTCCTCATTAGTTACGTGATTTACCCACCTTATCTTCAGCATTCTTCTGTAGCACCACATTTCGAAAGCTTCTATTCTCTTCTTGTCCAAACTAGTTATCGTCCATGTTTCACTTCCATACATGGCTACACTCCATACAAATACTTTCAGAAACGACTTCCTGACACTTAAATCTATACTCGATGTTAACAAATTCCTCTTCTTGAGAAACGCTTTCCTTGCCATTGCCAGTCTACATTTTATATCCTCTCTACTTCGACCATCATCGGTTATTTTACTCCCTAAATAGCAAAACTCCTTTACTACTTTAAGTGTCTCATTTCCTAATCTAATTCCCTCAGCATCACCCGACTTAATTTGACTACATTCCATTATCCTCGTTTTGCTTTTGTTGATGTTCATCTTATATCCTCCTTTCAAGACACTGTCCATTCCGTTCAACTGCTCTTCCAAGTCCTTTGCTGTCTCTGACAGAATTACAATGTCATCGGCGAACCTCAAAGTTTTTACTTCTTCTCCATGAATTTTAATACCTACTCCGAATTTTTCTTTTGTTTACTTTACTGCTTGCTCAATATACAGATTGAATAACATCGGGGAGAGGCTACAACCCTGTCTTACTCCTTTCCCAACCACTGCTTCCCTTTCATGCCCCTCGACTCTTATAACTGCCATCTGGTTTCTGTACAAACTGTAAATAGCCTTTCGCTCCCTGTATTTTACCCCTGCCACCTTCAGAATTTGAAAGAGAGTATTCCAGTTAACATTGTCAAAAGCTTTCTCTAAGTCTACAAATGCTAGAAACGTAGGTTTGCCTTTTCTTAATCTTTCTTCTAAGATAAGTCGTAAGGTCAGTATTGCCTCACGTGTTCCAACATTTCTACGGAATCCAAACTGATCTTCCCCGAGGTCGGCTTCTACCAGTTTTTCCATTCGTCTGTAAAGAATTCGCGTTAGTATTTTGCAGCTGTGACTTATTAAACTGATAGTTCGGTAATTTTCACATCTGTCAACACCTGCTTTCTTTGGGATTGGAATTATTATATTCTTCTTGAAGTGTGAGGGTATTTCGCCTGTCTCATACATCGTGCTCACCAGATGGTAGAGTTTTGTCATGACTGGCTCTCCCGAGGCCGTGAGTAGTTCCAATGGAATGTTGTCTACTCCCGGGGCCTTGTTTCGACTCAGGTCTTTCAGTGCTCTGTCAAATTCTAAACGCAGTATCTTATCTCCCATTTCGTCTTCATCTACATCCTCTTCCATTTCCATAATATTGTCCTCAAGTACATCGCCCTTGTATAAACCCTCTATATACTCCTTCCACCTTTCTGCCTTCCCTTCTTTGCTTAGCACTGGGTTGCCATCTGAGCTCTTGATATTCATACAAGTGGTTCTCTTCTCTCCAAAGGTCTCTTTAATTTTCCTGTAGGCAGTATCTATCTTACCCCTAGTGAGACAAGCCTCTACATCCTTACATTTGTCCTCTAGCCATCCCTGCTTAGCCATTTTGCACTTCCTGTCGATATCATTTTTGAGACGTCTGTATTCCTTTTTGCCTGCTTCATTTACTGCGTTTTTATATTTTCTCCTTTCATCAATTAAATTCAATATTTCTTCTGTTACCCAAGGATTTCTATTAGCCCTCGTCTTTTTACCTACTTGATCCTCTGCTGCCTTCACTACTTCATCCCTCAGAGCTACCCATTCTTCTTCTACTGTATTTCTTTCCCCCATTCCTGTCAATTGTTGCCTTATGCTCTCCCTGAAACTCTCTACAACCTCTGGTTCTTTCAGTTTATCCAGGTCCCATCTCCTTAAATTCGCACCTTTTTGCAGTTTCTTCAGTTTCAATCTGCAGTTCATAACCAATAGATTGTGGTCAGAATCCACATCTGCCCCAGGAAATGTCTTACAATTTAAAACCTGGTTCCTAAATCTCTGTCTAACCATTATATAATCTATCTGATACCTACTAGTATCTCCAGGATTCTTCCAGGTATACAACCTTCTTTTATGATTCTTGAACCAAGTGTTGGCTATGATTAAGTTATGCTCTGTGCAAAATTCTACAAGGCGGCTTCCTCTTTCATTCCTTCCCCCCAATCCATATTCGCCTACTATGTTTCCTTCTCTCCCTTTTCCTACTGACGAATTCCAGTCACCCATGACTATTAAATTTTCGTCTCCTTTCACTACCTGAATAATTTCTTTTATCTCGTCATACATTTCATCTATTTCTTCATCATCTGCAGAGGTAGTTGGCATATAAACTTGTACTACTGTAGTAGGCATGGGCTTTGTGTCTATCTTGGCCACAATAATGCGTTCACTATGCTGTTTGTAGTAGCTAACCCGCACTCCTATTTTTTTATTCATTATTAAACCTACTCCTGCATTACCCCTATTTGATTTTGTATTTATAACCCTGTAATCACCTGACCAAAAGTCTTGTTCCTCTTGCCACCGAACTTCACTAATTCCCACTATATCTAATTTTAACCTATCCATTTCCCTTTTTAAATTTTCTAACCTACCTGCCCGATTAAGGGATCTGACATTCCACGCTCCGATCCGTAGGACGCCAGTTTTCTTCCTCCTGATAACGACGTCCTCCTGAGTAGTCCCCGCCCGGAGATCCGAATGGGGGACTATTTTACCTCCGGAATATTTTACCCAAGAGGACGCCATCATCATTTAATCAAACAGTAGAGCTGCATGTCCTCGGGAAAAATTACGGCTGTAGTTTCCCCTTGCTTTCAGCCGTTCGCAGTACCAGCACAGCAAGGCCGTTTTGGTTAATGTTACAAGGCCAGATCAGTCACTCATCCAGACTGTTGCCCCTGCAACTACTGAAAAGGCTGCTGCCCCTCTTCAGGAGCCACATGTTTGTCTGGCCTCTCAACAGATACCCCTCCGTTGTGGTTGCACCTACGGTACGGCCATCTGTATCGCTGAGGCACGCAAGCCTCCCCACCAGCGGCAAGGTCCATGGTTCATGTATTTGTATAACATTTTTTATCAAACCCCTACTCTGTTTTATCTAAGTAATCCTTCAATGTATAAAATGTATTGCATAACAGGTACTTTTATCTGCCTTTTTAAATAAGTGTATTTTTGCAATTTCTTTAATCTCTTTTGGTAATTTATTGTGCAGTTTTATTCCTTGGTAGAAAATGATGTTTTGAATTTTATGTTTATTTTTTATTGATAAATATAAATTGAGTCTATCTCTTGCTGCATCGTCAAGGAGAGAGCTGTTTGTACAGTAATTACCAATGTTGTGTTTAAAGTGTACAACTGACTGGTAAATGTATTCACATGGAGCAGTTAAATTCCTCAATGTTTTGAACAGATCTTTACAATGAGCTCGACTAGTATTTTTGGTTATTATTCTTATGGGTATTTCTGGAGTTTGAAAATTGTGTTCATATTTTGTGCGTTTGTTCCCCAAAAAAGAATGCCATAGCTAAGAATTGAGTGTTCATATGAATACTATGCAACCAAAAGACACTGCATGTTACCTACTGATGATAGGATTCTAAGGGCATAACATGCCGATGACATTCTGTTTGCCAGCACCTTTGTGTGTTCAACCCCTTCAACTGAAAATCAATATTCATTCCTAGAAGTTTTGCATATGTTACACAGTCTATAAAGGTGCCGTCTACATTTAATTTAACATTGTCATTTTTCCTCTTCAAACTGAAATTCATGGCATTGGTTTTCTCTATGTTCAATGCACTTTATTGCTTATTGACCAGTCATAAACTTCCTTGAGAGTTTAATTTGTTTTCTCGCCAAGGAGTTCTCTTGTTTTTTCAGTTACTTCAATATTGCTGTCATCAGGGAAGAGAATTTTTTCACCATGAGTAACACTGCTGGGAAAGTCATTGATGTATATCAGGAACAGTATTCGTCCTAACTTACTACCTTGCGGAACCCCTATATTAATGTATTTTGATTCTGATAAGTGTTTTACTAAATGTTTAGGTCTATTTGACGTTTGCGTTGTCTCTACTCTTGGTACCCTATGTGAAAGGTGTGATCGAAACCAGTTATTAGCTACCCCTCTTATTGCTAATGCTTCTAATTTATTTAATACAATCTTGTGGCCGACTGTATCCAACGCCTAAGAAAGATCCAAAAATATGCCTGTGACACACTCATTTTTATCAAGAGCATCAAGTACAACTTTTGTGAATTCTACTACGGCTGACTCCGTATTTTTGCCACTTTAGAAATCAAACTGTGATTCGCTTAAAAGACTGTATTTATTCACATAATTCATTACTCTGTCTTTCATAATAGCTTCTATTATTTTTGAGAATGCTGACAGCAGGGTAATGGGCCGGTAATTTTCTATGTCTTCTGCATTATCTTTCTTAATCAAAGGTACAACTCTTGTGCCCGCATCTCGTGGTCGTGCGGTAGCGTTCTCGCTTCCCACGCCCGGGTTCCCGGGTTCGATTCCCGGCGGGGTCAGGGATTTTCTCTGCCTCGTGATGGCTGGGTGTTGTGTGCTGTCCTTAGGTTAGTTAGGTTTAAGTAGTTCTAAGTTCTAGGGGACTGATGACCATAGATGTTAAGTCCCATAGTGCTCAGAGCCATTTGAACCATTTTTACAACTCTTGCCTGTTTTAACAGCTCTGGAAGTGTTCCTGATGTGAAAGATTCATTTATTATATTTGTTAAGGGGCCTTGTATAATCCCTATGCATTGTTTCAGTACACACATTGGTACTTCATCTGAGCTTACTGACTTTTTATTTTTTAGTTTTTGAACAGTTTTATTTTCATTCTCTGTGGTTGCAAGCAACATCATTGTATTTAGTGCAACATTATTTACAGGTGTTATATTTGTTTTGGGGAATTTTTGCTGTAACTTCTCTGTAATACTTGAAAAAGCTCGTCCACATAGTTTGCTAAGTGTTGTGGATCATTTATCACCTTATCCCTCTCCATTAGCAGTATGTTATTCTGCATTTGTTTGCCCCTCCCCGTTTCCATTTTTTGTAACATACCAGACTGCTTTGCTGTTATTCTCTGCATTATTTATTATTTTGTCATTAAATGACTTTTTTGTAGCAATTAGCATCTTCCTATAGATCGTTTTGTATCTATGACAGAAATTTAAGAATTCTGGATCATTGCGAATCTTTTCACGGAACTGAGGTGTTTAAGTGTTAGGAAGGACTTCTTGATACCTGCTGTTATCCATCTATTTTTGTGAGATGTTGATACAGACATGCATACCTTTGGAAATGACTTTTCAGAGTTGAATTTAAACAATTTGGAGAATTTAGCAAATTTCATATTCACATTGGTTTCCTTATACACTTCATCCCAGCTTTGTTTTTCTATTTCTTTTGAAAAATCTTTTATTGTGATTTCTGATAGATGTCGTTTGCAGAATTTTAGAACATGTTTCTTGCTCGCGTATCATGTTGTTTCTGGAATCCCAGAATCTACTCTGTAGGAATCAACATGGATTCCGGAAACAGAGATTGTGTGAGACCCAACTCGCTTTATTTGTTCATGCGACCCAGAAAATATTAGATACAGGCTCCCAGGTAGATGCCATTTTCCTCGACTTTCCGGAAGGCGTCCGATGCAGTTCCGCACTGTCGCCTGATAAACAAAGTAAGAGCCTACAGAATATTAGACCAGATGTGTGGCTGGTTTGAAGAGTTTTTAGCAAACAGAACGCAGAATGTTGTTTTCAATGGAGAGGCGTCTACAGACGTTAAAGTAACCTCTGGCGTGCCACAGGCGAGTGTTATGGGACCATTGCTTTTCGCAATGTATATAAATGACCTAGTAGATACTGTTGGAAGTTCCATGCGGCTTTTCGCGGATGATGCTGTAGTATACAGGGAAGTTGCAGCATTAGAAAATTGCAGCGAAATGCAGGAAGATCTGGAGCGGATAGGCACTTGGGCAGGGAGTGGCAACTGACCCATAACACAGACAAATATATAGTGTATTGCGAATACGTAGAAAGAAGGACCCTTTATTGTATGATTATATGATAGTGGAACAAACACTGGTAGCAGTTACTTCTGTAAAATATCTGGGAGTATGCGTGTGGGACGATTTGAAGTGGAATGATCATATAAAATTAATTGTTGGTAAGGCGGGTACCAGGTTGAGATTCATTGGGAGAGTCCTTAGAAAATGTAGTCCATCAACAAAGGAGGTAGCTTACAAAACACTCGTTCGACCTATACTTGAGTATTGCTCATCATTATGGGATCCGTACCAGATCGGGTTGACGGAGGAGATAGAGAAGATCCGAAGAAGAGCGGCGCGTTTCGTCACAGGGTTATTTGGTAAGCGTGATAGCGTTACGGAGATGTTTAGCAAACTCAAGTGGCAGACTCTGCAAGAGAGGCGCTCTGCATCGCGGCGTAGCTTGCTCGCCAGGTTTAGAGAGGGTGCGTTTCTGGATGAGGTATCGAATATATTGCTTCCCCCTACTTATACCTCCAGAGGAGATCACGAAAGTAAAATTAGAGAGATTCGAGCGCGCACGGAGGCTTTCCGGCAGTCGTTCTTCCCGCGAACCATACGCGACCGGAACAGGAAAGGGAGGTAATGACAGTGGTACGTAAAGTGCCCTCCGCCACACACCGTTGGGTGGCGTGTGGGGTATAAATGTAGATGTAGTTTAGGGAATGATTCGATGCCCGCTTCTACTGCTGTTATTTGACAAAGATGGTCTGATAGTCCGAGATCCTTTACAGCTACATCACATTTTTCCCTGTCCGAATTTGTCCCCACATGGTCAATTACTGATGCAATCATTGTAGTAACCCTTGTTGCACTATTGATCAAAACGGACAAATTCTGAAGGATGTTTACGAAGGTGCTGCTAGGTTCATTTATGATATTAGTGTTGATGTTAATGTCCCCACACAGAATTCTGTTGACCTTTGTTCTTGAGGCTTTATATAGAGCTTCTGTTAATTTATTTAAAAAAGTGTCCAAACTACCACTAGGAGATCTATACACACACCAAATGGTGATATCAAACCCTATTAATTCAACAGCTGACATTTCAAAGTGTTTGTCTTCACTTACTGTACTGAGGTCATGTCTTGATTTGAACTGTGTTCCTTTTCTGATCTAAAAGCATGATCCTCCACCCCTTGAAGCAGTTCTGCAGTAAGAGTTTGCCTTTTCATACAATGATAATACTTCATGTTGGATTTCTGCGTCTGTACATCAGTGCTCAGTAATACAAACTACTGTGCAGTTCAGAGACTGGAGCTCAACTTGTAATAGTTGTATTTTATTTTTTATTGATTGCATGTTTTGTCCTGTTGTAAAAGCCTATCACCTACATGTCGAAGAAATGGCAGTTGTTGTTGTTGTGGTCTTCAGTCCTGAGACTGGTTTGATGCAGCTCTCCGTGCTACTCTATCCTGTGCAAGCTTCTTCATCTCCCAGTACCTACTGCAACCTACATCCTTCAGAATCTGCTTAGTGTATTCATCTCTTGGTCTCCCCCTACGATTTTTACCCTCCACGCTGCCCTTCAATACTAAATTGGTGATCCCTTGATGTCTCAGAACATGTCCTACCAACCGATCCCTTCTTCTGGTCAAGGTGTGCCACAAACTCCTCTTGTCCCCAATCCTAATCAATACTTCCTCATTAGTTATGTGATCTACCCATTTAATCTTCAGCATTCTTCTGTAGCACCACATTTCGAAAGCTTCTATTCTCTTCTTGTCCAAACTATTTACCGTCCATGTTTCACTTCCATACATGGCTACACTCCATACAAATACTTTCAGAAATGACTTCCTGATACTTAAATCCATACTCGATGTTAACAAATATTTCTTCTTCAGAAACACTTTCCTTGCCATTGCCAGTCTACATTTTATATCCTCTCTACTTCGACCATCATCAGTTATTTTGCTCCCCAAATAGCAAAACTCCTTTACTACTTCAAGTGTGTCATTTCCTAATCTAATTCCCTCAGCATCACCCGACTTAATTAGACTACATTCCATTATCCTTGTTTTGCTTTTGTTGATGTTCATCTTATATCCCCCCTTCAAGATACCATCCATTCCGTTCAACTGCTCTTCTAAGTGCTTTGCTGTCTCTGACAGAATTACAATGTCATCGGCGAACCTCAAAGTTTTTATTTCTTCTCCATGGATTTTAATACCTACTCCGAATTTTTCTTTTGTTTCCTTTACTGCTTGCTCAATATACAGATTGAATAACATCTGGGAGAGGCTACAACCCTGTCTTACTCCCTTCCCAACCACTGCTCCCCTTTCATGTCCCTCGACTTTTATAACTGCCATCTGGTTTCTGTACAAATTGTAAATAGCCTTTCGCTCCCTGTATTTTACCCCTGCCACCTTTAGAATTTGAAAGATAGTATTCCAGTCAACATTGTCAAAAGCTTTCTCTAAGTCTACAAATGCTAGAAACGTAGGTTTGCCTTTCCTTAATCTTTCTTCTAAGATAAGTCGTAAGGTCAGTATTGCCTCACGTGTTCCAACATTTCTACGGAATCCAAACTGATCTTCCCCGAGGTCGGCTTCTACTGGTTTTTCCATTCGTCTGTAAAGAATTCGTGTTAGTATTTTGCAGCTGCGGCTTATTAAACTGATTGTTCGGTAATTTTCACATCTGTCAACACCTGCCTTCTTTGGGATTGGAATTATTATATTCTTCTTGAAGTCTGAGGGTATTTCGCCTGTCTCATACATCTTGCTCACCAGATGGTAGAGTTTTGTCAGGACTGGCTCTCCCAAGGCCGTGAGTAGTTCCAATGGAATGTTGTCTACTCCGGGGGCCTTGTTTCGACTCAGGTCTTTCAGTGCTCTGTCAAACTCTTCACGCAGTATCGTATCTCCCATTTCATCTTCATCTACATCCTCTTCCATTTCCATAATATTGTCCTCAAGTGCATCGCCCTTGTATAGACCCTCTATATACTCCTTCCACCTTTCTGCTTTCCCTTCTTTGCTTAGAACTGGGTTTCCATCTGAGCTCTTGATGTTCATACAAGTGGTTCTCTTATCTCCAAAGGTCTCTTTAATTTTCCTGTAGGCAGTATCTATCTTACCCCTAGTGAGATAAGCCTCTACATCCTTGCATTTGTCCTCTAGCCATTTTGCACTTCCTGTCGATCTCATTTTTGAGACGTTTGTATTCCTTTTTGCCTGCTTCATTTACTGCATTTTTATATTTTCTCCTTTCATCAATTAAATTCAATATTTCTTCTGTTACCCAAGGATTTCTACTAGCCCTCGTCTTTTTACCTACTTGATCCTCTGCTGCCTTCACTACTTCATCCCTCAGAGCTACCCATTCTTCTTCTACTGTATTTCTTTCCCCCATTCCTGTCAATTGTTCCCTTATGCTCTCCCTGAAACTCTGTACAACCTCTGGTTCTTTCAGTTTATCCAGGTAGTAGCATGGGGATAACAGTGTGCTGTGTAACAAGCACTTTACCTTCCAGAAACAGCAAATGTGACTGCCAGTTGTAACTAATGTCTCCCCTCTTCCCCTCCCCATACACCTGTACGTCCGTCACTCGCATACAGAGGGAACCTACTCTGTACATTTAATGTATTCGCAGTTGCGAATATGTATAATCATCAGCTGTGGACTGGAATGACGACAACGAAAATTTATGCCAGGTCGGGACTGGTACCCGGATTCCCTGCTTACCGCAAGCGGTCGCCTTAACATTATTTTTTTTTAATCTCATTTTGTTCGCTTTTGTTCGTTGCATCTGCTCGGGGCGGACGTCGTAAGACATCTGTTCAAGTTCGTTATTAATTGATTAACTCAGTTTTTTTTTTATTACAGAGGGCAGCTATCCCTCTGACCGAACTCGTTGAGCTACCGTGCCGGCGACCCATTTGGCTATCTGTGCACGACTTACGGCCAGACCCAAACCTCCATATGTCGTCAACCATGTGTCTACAACTAGTACTCGTACATCCATTATGTATACTCCATTACAGATGAGACATTTTATCTGACCCCAAGGTTAGCCCTTCGTGTTATCTCACACATCCATAGGATAATCACGGAACAAAGTTACTACACTTTCAACAACAACTTCTGTTTGCAGCAGGAGCGGCTACCCATGTGGTCCCCGACTAATGGAACTTTAGACAACATTTTCTTGGATCATGCAGAGAACGCAACACTCATGAACACTGTAAAAAAGGGTACAAAATAAAATGTGGACAACATAATCTGTCTC
The DNA here is from genome assembly GCF_023864275.1 of Schistocerca cancellata. Taxonomy (NCBI): domain Eukaryota; kingdom Metazoa; phylum Arthropoda; class Insecta; order Orthoptera; family Acrididae; genus Schistocerca; species Schistocerca cancellata. Next base: position 841,913,860 of record NC_064627.1, read on the forward strand.
ATACATGAAACACTGAATAGGACAGAAGAGTTACGCAGTGACATCGACACAGCACACCTACAAATCCACTTCACAGTGGTAACTGGAGAAAGCAAGAAACTAAATTTCCTGGATCTGTCAGTTACAAGAAACAATAGCCAACATAAATTTTCCACCTGCAGAAAACCCACATCCAGGAGCACTGTTTTCCATAGCTCATCCATCATCACCCAACATCTCAAAAGTATGCCAGTTTCACACACATGCTCCATACAACACCTCTTAAACCAATAAACTACACACAGGAACTAAAATAATCGAACAAATTGCTATTGAAAATAAATACAAAACAGACACCATGAACAAGCTCAACAAAAAGGTAAAGCTGAAAGATAATAATAATGGCCACCCACTCAAGAGCACAACCAAAGAGTCTGAAAACATAGAGGCAGAAAACACAAACAACACAGCAGAACACAGCACACCAGGAAAAAGACAGATGGTACACACTAACAGACAACAACAAAATAGCACATAGAATTGGAAACATATTGAAAAAGCAGCGGATCCCAATAACATTCAGAACAAACAACGCACTTCAAAAAGGATGCGATCAGACAAATGTACCTCAGACAAATTCAGCAATACAGTAATACATCAACTCACATGTAACTCCTGTTAAGCTCAGTACACAGGACAAACAAACAGAAACTTTCGATAAAGGTACACAGAGCACTTGAGAGCTCTGAGGAGTGACAGCACACATTCCACATTCTCACAGCACCTAATGAATAAACCCACCATCTCACTAGGACTGAAACTGATCTTAACGCCCTGAAACACAGTAGCAGTTTACACCGAAAAGTGACAACAGATAAAATTATTACACACGAAGGTCTATAGTGGAGGGGGAAAATGCAATAAATGAAAAGACAACACTCCGCAACACAGGACACAGTACAGGAACACACACACGCACACAAAGAGAGAGAGAGAGAGAGAGAGAGAGAGAGAGAGAGAGATACGCACAGAGATATAAGCCAGAACTCCCACTATAATTTTCAAAACCTTCTCGCAGTTTGCGATACATTTTTGGAACACACGCGAACAGCAGGATAGCGTAATGTTTTAAATTGCGACGCAGGTGCAAAAGTCATGTTTTTCCGTGAGTAAAAGCAACTGCAAGCTGATCAACGGACCAACGAACATGAATATATGAGAAGTAACGTAACAGCCGAGTGCACACTACAACTGTATCCACAACACTACCCTAATTCCCAGTAGCACAACTCTGACGTACATAAGTTCACTTTCTCATATTTTGTTGATAAAAGCCACTCATATAATTGCAGATGATCTACTGAAAGACGAAGAAACGGCAATAAAAACACAGAAAATATGCCGGAAATAACGGAAACAAACGAAAAAACCATGCTGTTACCTACAGCAAGTAAGGTATTATGAAACTTTCCACAGTACAAAATATTTGGAACCAAAGAGTACCTATGAAATAATGTTTTATAATGTTTATAACGACGCTTTTTTTCACATTTTAATATAAAGAAAATAGCCACTGATCATGGCTATATTGTCACTGAAACTAGTTTTTGAAAAGAGAAATAGAAACAGAAGTGTTCTGCATTAAGGTGGACCCACAATCCCATACTCTTGTGTCAGAAATGTTATCGACCTTAGTCTCCACGAGTTTGGAGTTCTACCAGTATTCAAAATTCTTGTTTTCAATAAACAAACAGATTAGTTATCAGTTCTGAATCTCAGAACGCTACGTTCCTTTTCCCTACCTTATTAATGATCAACATACTTCCGCTAGTGGAAACGGGTTAGGACGAGTCACTCACTGGTAGTGTTGTGTACGCTTCTGCACTCCTATGAATGAATGAATGTGCTTCCAGCGAGGACACAGACGGAACATCACGCGGCTTTGTAACAAAAGTCACCGTTCGAAACACCCTTTTAACGCCCAGTACGACAATTCATTAGGTTGTGAAAGATATATGTAATCATTTCCTGCTTCCTACCATTAAAACGGTGAACTACATGAGAATTTTTTGTGTTAACTTGTTCTGACACTCAATTGTTCGGTGGGATGCTCACTTGGTTTAGGAGCGCCAATTACAGTATCCTACGACAATGCTGACTGCTGTAAAATAATTAGTTATATCTAATATACTAGGATTCGTGATTAGAGAAAATATACCTCCTAAAAGGGACAGCAAGCACATACCATTACACACTGCCAGCGAAAATTTGCCCACAGGGACGGTTAACATTGGGATCTTTCATAGCCGCCCGTGCATAGTGGTCTGCGTGGATAAGGAAATTGATATCAGCATCCTTAAGTATTTTGTCGGCATCCGCGTTCATAGATATAAAAGTGCTTTTATACTACTTCAGTACGCCAGAGCTCTGACGATGGTCTGGCGCCTGGTCTCATCTGTCCTCTGCCGAGTCTCACCTCATTATTTTCATTCCACAGCCTAACAGTGTGGATGTCTATAACGAAAATATTTCAGTACAACGCGGTCTGCCGTACTCTTGATATGAGGGTCATTCAGAACGAGAAGAAAGTTTGCGCTTACAGTTCACGCGCTTGTCTTGTGGCTGCCGCTCATTGGTTTCTGATGTTCATTGTGATGTGGGCAATAGCCGAATGTGGTTGTTAAGTCGGACCATGTCACGTGGTGAGAGCAGAGATAGCTGCGACCATGGCTGTGCCGATTGCGAATCCCGCAGACTACGAGGTGCGAGGTGCTATTCATTTCCTGCAGGTGGAAAATGCTAGACCCTACGTCATTCACCGTAGACATCTTATCATTTATGGCGAAGGTATAATGAATGCAGCCAGTGTCCGAAAATGGTGCATAATGGGGGAACTAATGTTAATGATGAAGAGATATTCGTCATCACAGATGCGCTGAAACAAAAGGTGGATAGCATCATTGGAGAGAATCTATGATTCACGATTAGCGACATGCAGGAACAATGCCTGGAAGTGTCACGATGAATTGTGCGCGAAATTACCACTCACCACTTAAGGTGCCACATGCTACACATGCTCACGGATGACAGGCAGCTGCGAGAATCGGAGCTGCATTAACGTTCTTGGAGCGTTACGGAAGGGCTGGAAACACGTTCATTGACCAGATTGTTACAGGAGAAACATGAGTTCCTCACAATATCCCCCCCTCCCCACAATGAAGCGGCGGTCTCTAGAGTGGCGATATCCCTTGTCGCTGCAGAAGCCAGGCAAGTTCGAACAAACTGCGACAACTAAAAAACTGATAGCTTCTGTATTCTGGGACAGTGAAGCGACCCTACTCATTGATTTCATTCCGCGCAACAGAGCTTCAATAGCGATGTAAGCAGTGCTACCCATGAACGTCTTTGTCCGGCTATCCAGAAACGCCGAACAGGCAAGCTCTCGCGTGGAATCGTTCAGTTGCACGACAATGCACGTGCGCATACTGCCCGGCAAACACAAGCCTTGCTACGTCGGAAATGCTGATGGGTATCTTCGACCAGCCCCCTACAGTCCGAACATGGCATCGTCGGACGTTTTCCCGTATCCAAAACTGAAGGAGCACCTTGCTAGTAAACGCTTCGAAGACCTGAATGCTGTCGCGATCTGGTTGAATAGCCAGGCGGCCACATGGAACGAAGAAGATATACCAAAAGTTGGCTCAGTGTCAAAGGCGACTATGTGAAAAACAGAAAAAGTATGTGCTATAGCGTTCATGTTCGTTTTCTGTATCACTATTCAGTGATATCTTGGTATGGCTAAAAAGTTCTTTACTTCCGGGGTGCCCTCGTACATTCCGTAAGTTACAGCTTTCTGTTGTAATTAAGAAAACTTATTTGGCGAAATTATTTTGCAGCATATTTTCTCAACATTGGGAAGTCAAATGATGTTGCATTATCTTCTCATCACATCTTGCATTTTTTAATGCAGACTGTCCCGGCATATGGTACTGATGGAAACTGCCGGGTGGCAGTGCAGATACTGCGGCGTTTCGACGAGTGTCACAGTAATCATCTTAACCTGAAGATGGCATCCCACTGGAGACTCGAGAGGTTTTCATCATTCTGCATATTATCAAACGTTAGTCACACTGTTCGTTTAATGAAAGTACGTTATTGCCATAATGTTCAATCATATTTATGTGCTACAGTCACAGTGAAATAAGCGTTAACTAGTGTAACTGTAGCTGGCCTGAGTGGCCGAGCGGTTCTAGGCGCTACAGTCTGGAACCGCTCGACCGCTACGGTCGCAAGTTCGAATCCTGCCTCGGGCATGGATGTGTGTGATGCCCTTAGGGTAGTTAGTTCTAAGTTCTATGGGACTGATGATCACAGAAGTTAAGTCCCATAATGCTCAGAGCCATTTGAACCATCTGTGTAATTGTAAACACGTTTCAAATAAATTTTGATAAATTTCGTGGTCTAATATCGAACGTCATGTGTCATACGCAATAGACAAACAGGAGTGAGACATGAAGTGAAGATTCCAATGGATGCAATGGCCTAGAACAATCTTGCAGTTGATTTGTGGCAGTTTAAATAATTTCGTAGCTCATTTCCGTCAACAAAAAAAACACGAATAATTCATAAATAGACGGCTTAAGAACGGAGGCAAAATTGCCTAGCTGTGAATAAAACCAGGGAGATCAGAAAGTCACCATATTTAGTGTTTCCTACCGAAACAACACACATACGACGAACAGGAGACTGCGGATTCAAGCCAATACAGCGTCATTCCGTCCAGAATGCTTAATAATACAGATGTAAACAATAAAATTATTGTGATGGAGCCCTTCTATTGTCAAAAAAGAGAAAAACGTGATACTGATGTTGTCCTTAAATTTTTAGCCACATATTAATTACTACTTCAGATATCCGCAGATGCATACACGAATATTGGCACCGGCGCAGGCTTTCAGCCACCAAATCAGTATTACTGGGGACATGAACTGAGACCACTACCGAAGGGGTACACCGATACCACAACAAGTAGCTTGAGTCATAAGGAAGGAGAGCGATGAAGGTCAAAGTTTAATGTACCCATGGCACCATTAGAGTCGAAAATATAGCATACTTGACCTAGGATGTCGTACGAAATAGGCCGTGACTTATTTGAAGCCCATTCTGATATTCACTACAAGGGTTTTACGGAAAATGCAGATAACTGAAATCAAGACGGCTGAACAGTTACGCAGCAACTTTGGTATCACGTCTCAGCTGTCTTAAACGGGACACCAATCTGCGTGGCATGATGCATCATACTGCATGATAGTGTTACAGTCTTCTAGAAACCAGAAACTGATCACTTAATTTCACCAGCGAACTTTTTCGAAAACTTTTGCATTTAGCAACTTGTTCAATGGATCATTTCTTTTTAATTTCGTTTCAGGCCAACTAAGGACCAGGTCAAGATAACAGTCTGTTTCTCTTTTGCTTCATTGTTCTCCAAAATACTTATATTTTTTTCAGATGCTCCGCTTTTCTCTCATCTGACTATTTGACTCCAGTTGTTTTTCTGCTTGTTTCATCTATCTGTAAACCTTTGAATTTTGTGACTTCTGGCCCGAATTTATCGCTTTTGAGTAAGGTCTCCTGGTCAACATGCATTTCTTCTAAGTTCGTTTTTGTCTTGCCTCGCCACCCATTTTCCTTGTCTGTTTTCCTGGTTTAGAGCAATATGTGGATCTTCTCTATTAATCTGTCTTTCTTCATTCTTTCTAAAAGTCCACAGAGTGTATTAAGTATTTTCCTGACCTCATCAATTACTCTACGTCAGATTGAGTATATTTCTTTATTTGGTCCCACCTTGATTGGATATAATATTTTTTGTAAGATTATTCTTTCTTACAACTGTATTACAGTGCCTTCAACATATTTAGAAAGAAATTACTATACAGACAGCTCACTCTTATGTATCCTTTTTGTATTTTTTCAGTTTTGATTTTAAATGCTACTTTTTCACTTTTTATGTTTATATTTTTACCCAGATATTGAAAGCTGTCTGTTTTCTTGATGTTTCCAGACACTGTTTTCAAAATTCTTAGGAGTCACTTTCATTGGTCATGTGCTCGTCTTTCCAAACGATAGCTGTATACCTGTATTTTCAGCTGTTTTCCTCAGAAGTTCTAATTTTCTTTGGATTCACTGAGGTTTCTACATCCGCATCTACTTACATACTCCGCTAGCCACCAAGCGGTGTATGGCGGAGGGCACAATTCGTGCCCCCCTCCCCCCCCCCCCGACCCCCCCTCTGTTCCACTCGCGGATCGAGCGAGGGAAAATCCACTGTCTGAACGCCTCAGTACGAGCTCTAATTTCCCTTATCTTTGAATGGTGATCATTGCGCGATTTGACAGAGCTCTGAAAGACGTAAGTCGACACAAGGCTTCTGAAGTAGAAGACATTATTGAGGATCTCGGAAGCGTCAGCCAACCCTCAAACTTCCAGAAGACTTCTCAATCAAGCAGCTCCGGTCGCGAAAACCGCGAACGGCGGGGAGAGCGGTGTGCTGAGCACGTGCCCCTCTGTATCCGCATCCAGTGACGCCTCTTGATGTAGGATGACACGGCGCTCGATGGGTACCGTTGGGCCTTCCGAGGCCTCTTCGGACGGAGTTTAGTTTAGAGTTTTGTCTCTTTATCTCTTCATCCTCTGCTGCCTTCACTATTTCATTCGTTTTCTACTTTATTCCTTTCCTCTGATTCAGTCAGTTGTTGCCTAATGCTTCCTCTGAAACACTCAACAATCTCTGGTTCTTTCAGCTTATCCAGATGCCACCTCCTTAATTTCCTACCTTTTTGCAGTTTCTTCAGTTTTAATCCACAGTTCATAACTAGTAAATTGTGTTCAGAGTGCACATATTCCATTGGAAATGTTTTGCAGTTTTAATTCTAGTTTCGAAATCTCTGTCTTACCATTATGTAATCTATCTGAAGCCTTTCGATGTCGACAGGTCTCTTCCTCGTATACAGATTCCCTTCGTGACTCTTAAACCAGTATTAGCAATGGTTAAATGATGTTCTGTCAAATACTTTACCAAGTGGCTTAATATATTATTCCTTTCATCCAGTTCATGTTATCCAACTATTTTTCCTTCACTTTCTTTTCCTACTCATGAACTCCAGTCCCCATTACATTTCAAGTTTTGCTTCGTTTAATTGTGTAAATAATTTCTTTTAACTCATTATAGATTCTTTAAATCTCTTCATGATCTAGCTACAAAGCTTATAAATTCCAGTTTGCTTCTTGTTTATCTTTGCGACAATAATGCATTAATTATGTTTTTCATAAAAGGTTACCCACATTCATTCATTATTAGATCTACTCCCGCATTACTCCTATTTCATTTTGTCTGACCAGAAATCCTGTTCATTCTGGCACCGCAATTCCCTAAATACTACCACATCTAACCTATCCATTTCTTTTTTCTAATTCTCTAAAGAATCTACCCTATTAACTGATGTAGCACTCCATGCTCCTATCAGAAGAACGCCCGTTTTTATTTTTATTCATAACAGCATTCTTCTGGGAAGTCCCAACCTGGATATTTGAATGGCGGGCAATTTTATCTCCGGGATATTTTACCTAAGAGGATGACATCATTATGACCTATGCGGTAGGGCTACACGCCCTCGCGAAAAGTAACAGCTGTAGTTTTCCCTTGCTTTCAGCCCTTCACATCACCAACTTAGCAAGGCCATGTTGGCTAATGTTGCAAGGCCAGTCACTCAGGCTATTGCCCGCACAAGTACTGAAAAGCCTACTGTTTCTCTTCAGGCCTCTCAACAGAGGGCGTTGTTTTTGCACCTACTTTGCGGCTATCTGTACCGTTGAGACACGCAAGCTAAACCATCTCAGCAGGGTCCATAGTTCAGAAGACGATCTTTGTCTGTAACTTTCACGAAAAGTTGATGAATATCTTCACTCTAAGCTTGCTGCGTCATTCATGCTACTGCAATGCAGTGCCAAGTCTGGATTATATCTCAGTCTGGCTGATGTAAACTGTATCATTTTTTGATCTCATTAATACCTTTGATGAATTTCATATCACGGAAACTTTCATTCAGACCGCACATTAGGCAACTACAGGCTACTTTGGTCTCTACCATTCATGACACGATTCGATTAGTTACGTAAAGTACCACCCGATTGGCTGCTCGTTGCTTCATTCCCGATTGAGTACATGTTTGGCACTGTTATGCCCTACCCGGCCTGATTAACACCGCAGATCCTACGAATATAAACTTGCCGTGGATGTCGACATTTTCCTCGAAGTAAACGGACCTATCATATACATCAGTTTTAAACATTTTACGAGTCTATGTAAGACCCTGATCAATTATCGAAAACTTTTTCATTCTATACCGAAAATTATGGTAACATCGGTCGACTTAAAGAACCGTAATTATTATCGATGTTCAGCGTTTTTACCTCTTCATATGCTAACTACTGTCCAAATTCCACATCCATATCAAAATAAGAGGTGTGTTTAAATCTCGAATGTAAATCAGGATAGCCAGAATCAACGACGGACAGGGAGCGTCGAGTACTTTGCTGCATGATAAAAATCAAATCAAGAGCGTTATTAGAAACTGAAGCCATCAACTGACGAAACTCGTTAAGGATTGCTTGAGTATGAGTACCATACATTTTAATGACGACTCTAAAATAATCGACCAACAACAATTTTATCTTATCTTAATCGCCAAATGTACCATCAGCTCTCAACCCCCCTGAAATTTGGACAACATTCGTCTGATGAACATAATACAGACAATGGTGGAGATGCAGTGGTGTTTTTTCTATATTCCATCGTGTCAAGGCCACAAAAAACAAAAATACACACAGCACGTGGACCTCCCAGGAAATACAAAATGTCACTACAAAATACATCATCACATTCTTCGGGTCAGATAAGGTAATAACTTACAGAACAATCACTGACTTTCCTAACAGAGTGTACGTTGAACATACTTGCATAATTATCTGTTATGAAGGAGATATTCTAAAGCATGGTACGAACTATTTGTCAGGTGATAGTGTCATGTAAACGTGTTTTGTTCTTTTGGGAGTCATCCTGTAACCAAAATACGTTGACGAAATATTACACTATAAACAAGTAGTGTATCTATACTGTTCTTTACTCATACTTTCTCCTGAGTAATATAAAATAATGGTATTCCTGCCATTTATGTACTGTGCTATTACGACTTGTTACCAGTTACTATGTGCGCTGTTTTTACCATCAGATGCAGGCCTACTATTTACGTAATATGATGTTCACTGCATGGTATGCACAATAACGCCAATAAAATAAAAAAGTGGGCTTTTAATTTGATAGACAAAGTCTCTCTCCTCAAAACCGCGAAGCAACTTTCAGTAGACAGGAAATTTCTGGAAATACCTAAACAAATTCTTATAAACAAAGTATCTAAAGTTCAACTTTTTGTAACAACTTTTAGCTCCTTCCAAATTAGGTATATTAGGAGTCAAACAAGGAGACAGTTTGCGACCACTGTTATTCAACTGTGTGCTGGAAAAAGTTACAAAAGAATGGAAAACAAAAAGTTGATAACTACACGAGGCTAGGTAGATCGAAAGAAGCAATAAACTGGTTACTCTTTGCAAACGATCTCGTGATAATACATGCGGTTTATTGGTAGAATCTTGAAGCAATGCAGTCCTTCAACAAATGAAATTGCTTACGATAAGTTAGTTCGTCCAGTCTTAGAGTACTGTTCGTCTGTATGGGACCCTTACCAGTTGGGTCTGATTCAAGAGATTGAGAAGGTCCAAAGAAGTGCGGTAAGATTCGTGACTGGTACATTTAGCCATCGCGAGAGCGTTACAAATCCAAGCGTTAGCCAAGACCCACAGCGCTTAACTTCGGTGCGCTGACGGGAACCGGTGTTACCACTGCGGCAAGAACGTTGCCTAAGAAGAGAAGGCTTAGTAAAAATCCTTGGATAGCAGAGGAAGTATTTAATTTAATTGATAAAAGGAGAAAATATAAACACACAACAAATGAAGCAGGCGAACGAGAATTCGAGCGTCTAAAAAATGTGATTGACAGGAAATGCAAAACGACTAAGTAGGAATGGCTTGAGGACAGATGAAAGGATTGAAAAGCATATATAGTTAGGGGAAAACAGATACCACCTACAGGATAATTAAAGAGGTCTTTCGAGGAAAGAGAAGCAGCTGCGTAAATTTCAAGAGCTCAATTAGAAAACGAGACCTAAGCAAGAAAGGGAAGCTGAAATGATCGGTGGAAGGGCTATACAAGGGAAACAAACTTGAAGATAATTTTAAGAAAAGAGAAAAGGAAGTAAGTAGTGATAGGAAATACGTTATTGAGAGAACTGTTTGACAGAGCTCTGAAAGACGTAAGTCGACAGAAGGCTTCTGAAGTAGAAGACATTATTGAGGATCTCGGAAGCGTCAGCCAACCCTCAAACTTCCAGAAGAATGTAATAACTCCAGCTCCAAATAAAGCAGTTCTGACAGGAGCAGTTACCAAACAATCAGTTTAATAGGTCATAGGTACAAGTTACTGAGACGAATTATTTACGGAAGAATGTAAAAACTGGTAGAAGCTGACGTTTCCGAAAATCAATTTGGACTCTCGAGAAACGTAGGATCAGGTGATGCAGTATGACCCTACGACTTACCTCTGAAGACAGCCTGAAGAATGGCTAACCTGCCTTTACAGGATTTATAGCTTTAGAGGGAACTTTCGACATTGTTGATTGGACTACAATCTTTGAAATTCTGAAGACAGCAGGGACAAAATTCAGGGAGCGATAGGTTATTCACAACTTGTATAGAGAGCAGAGTGTTGTTGTAACAGTCGAGGGACGTGAAAGGGACATATTAGTTGAGAAAGAAGGTAGACAGGATTGCAGGCTATCCCCGATGTTATTCAGTTTGAACATTGAGCTATCTATGGAGCTAACCAAGGGCAAATTTGGAAAGGGAGAAGAAATAAAATAAAATTAAGATTGTCCGATGACACTGTAACTCTGTCACAGACGGCAAAAGACTTGGAAGAGCAACTGAACGGAACGAACAGTATCTTGAGAAGAAGTTATAAGATGAACACCCGCAAAATTAAAACAGGCGTTATGGAATGTAGTCTTAGTAAATCAGGCGACGCTGAGGGAGTTATATTAGAAAATGAGGCACTAAAACAAGTAGATGAGTTTCGCTGTTTAGGCAGCATAACAACTGACGATGACTGGAGTAGAGACAATATAAAATGGAGTAGACTGGGCATAGCAATAATATAAAATTAAGTGTTAAGAAAGTCTTTTCTGAAGGTATTTGTTTCTTATGCAGTCTTATCCAGAACAGAAACGTGGAAGATAAAGAGCACAGACAAGAAGAGAACCGTAGCTTTTGAAATATGGTGATACAGAAGACTAGATTGGTAAAGCATGTAACTAAAGAATAGGACTCAATCTAATGGGGGAGGCGGGGAGGGGGTGGAGGATAATGGAGTAGAAATATATGACAGAACTAAAAGAAGGGGTCTATTGATAAGTATCAAGGAATAGTGAAACAGTTAATGGACGGAACTATGAGGAGAAAAAATTTTAGAGGGAGACTAAGAGCTGAATGCAGCAGAAAGATTCAAGTGAATCTAGTTTGCAATATATACGCGGATCTGAAGAGATTTGGACCGGACAGACTAGCGTAGAGACTCAACACCACAGCAACAGCACTAGCAGCAAAAATAACAACGACTATGACCAAATATGTTGTTTTCGGGCTGTTTCGTATACATACGTTTCTATGCACAATACAGGTGAATGTTTGTTCTATCTTGTCCAACGTGTGCACTCTATAAAAGGAAAATCCCGCCTGTTGTAGATAGGGCGATATATACACTCAATGCACACACCTAGTGAGATAATGCGGTGGTTAGCAAATTGCCGTGTCATCTGATATGAGCAGGGTTCACAAAAAATACCGACCAGCTATTGAGGTTAGTGGTTTTCATTGTTTCCCAAACACGATTAAGGTTGGTTGGTTGGTTGGTTGATTTGGGGGAGGGGACCAAAAACCGAGGATTATGGAAGGATGGGGGATGAAATCGGCTGTGCCCTTTCAAAGGAACCATCCCGGCATTTGCCTGAAGTGATTTACTTATCTGGGCAGTAATATTACCAGGGATGGAAGGAGCAAGGCGGAAGTGAGAAGTAGAATTGCTCAAGCAAAGGCTGCTTTTAACCAGAAGAAAAACATCTTAACATCTAAGAGCATCTGCCTTGAAATCAGGAAAAGATTTTTGAAATCATATGTGTGGAGTGTGACATGCTATGGGTGTGAAACATGGACTCTCGGGACATAGGAAGACCAGAAGCTAAATTCTTTTGTAATGTGGTGCTATAGACGCATGCTCAAAACAAAATGTATCGACAAGGTCACAAACGAAATGGTTCTGGAAAGAGCAGGTGAGAAGAGAAGCTTCTGGAGTTTCATTGTTAAAAGAAGAGTGCAATTTACAGGCCATCTATTAAGACATAAAGGACTCCTGAACACAATCATAGAGAGATATGTCGAGGGAAAAAGACCAAGAGGAAGACCACGACTGAGGTACATGGATCAAATCGTGAAAGATGTGGGATGTAACACCTATAAAGAAATGAAGAGAAAAGCTGAAAGACGCACAGAATGGAGACAAGCTGCCATTGTAGCTGTTGCAAACCAATCCTTGGGTTGACCACTACAGAAGAAGAAGAAGAAGATTTACGGAAATCACGGAAAACCTACATCAGGGTGGCCGGAAGTGGGTTTGAACCGTCGTCCTCCCGAATGCGAGTTCAGTGTGCTAACCACTGCTCCACCTCGCTCGGTGACGATTAAGGCACATGTGGGAACCGTCTCTTTGAAAAGTGCACGATCGATTTCCTTTTCTATTATTACCTGTTATGGACTTGTCGTCGTCGATGGGACGCTAAATACCAATCTTCCCTCTTTCCTCCCTTTCCTCAAAAATGAACCCATAGTTCAGTAAAAAGAACTGTATTTTCTACGCTGGACGGTGACTGTTAAAAACTCTGTTATACTGATATGACTACGAATATGGTTAAGAAGCCTTTCACGACGGAAACCACGGATAAAAAGTCTTCGGTTTACTTTCCACGTCAAATTCAGGTAAAGAGATAAAGAATGACATCCTGCGTATACACATTACTCAGTCACAGTCTGCACGTGTTTACACTTACGAATTATTGGAAACGGTTGCTGTCGGATTACAAGGAATACACCGAATTACTTTAATGTAAAGGCTTCCGACGACAGTGAAGAATAATAGGAGGTAGTAGGATGTTTCTTTCATTGGCGTACAAATACCTGTTGACAGACCACACGTCTAAGGGAAAGAGAGATGAAGACAGGTGTCTTCTTCTAATCTAAGGCCGTGGGAAAAACTTGTCCCGTCTGATTACATAAACATATCAAGTATTGTTTATCACTCAATACAGTGATAAAAGTGATTGGTAGCGGCAGTTACATTTCTCGCTGGACGAAAGTAAATTATGAAAGTTATTCTTCTCTAGTGATACAATAATATCCTCTAATGTTCGCACTGAAATGTAATACTTTTAGCGAAAATTTTCATGAGACGTAATATAGTCAAAGAAATTGCGGCTAAAACATCTAAATTATTAGACAAGTGCCCAAAAAATGATCTTGTCTGAGCATTATCTTATTTTTCCTACTGCGATGAAAACTTTTTTAAATCTAGGAGTAGTGCCAGAATACGAATACAAAAAGCGGTAATGAACGACAAAGCAAGATTTTGGACTTGTGAATCGGATCTATAACAAGACGGAGTACGTTTACATACGTGTCTTCTTAGTTTACATGTGTCTCTCTATCTTCATGGCGTACAGTGAACTGTGCCAGCTACAAAACATGAGGTTACTTAGACATCATGTTCCAATCTATAAAAGGTCCGATGAGTAAATAAGCCTGTTATGTCTGATATAGTTGCAGATACTTTACGAGAATTACACTGACAAAAAGTACAAAAGTGCCTAGGCTGAACTGCTGAAAGAGTTTCAACATATCTTTTTAATTTAAGTTTCATCTACGGTACAGCAATAAATTTTGTAGAAAACGCTTTGTTAGTAACTTTTAGTCAATTATCAACAGTGATACATTTGATGAGTAGAAATGAGTATGCTGTCTCTCTCTTTTCTTTTTCTTTCTTTTTCAAATCATGTGAAATTTGCAGATAACCGTTTTACATACGTAACAAAAAATACTGACTTGAGCCTGAATTTTTTTTTCTTAATGATTGTAAAATTTTATTCTGCTTTGATCAACAAATCTAGAATCGATATGGAGATTTCCAAAGTACATTATTATTGCACTGGCGGGACATTGCTTTACATCAATCAACATTATTTTCACAAAAGACGTCGACAATGAATACCATGCGATGGTATGCAAAAATTAATTGAAACGCATCAGTCTGTTCTTGACTGACTCGTCTAACTTTTTACGCGTTTTTATTAGATCGCTTTCTTGTCTGATTGTTTGTTACAAATATTGAAGTTAATTTTCAACCAACTTCCCGATGAGCAATATTGATATACAGATTAACTCGCTTTGTTTTCTGGTGTGTGGCGGAAGATACGTACTTCGTTTATCACTATCATTTGACGATGAGCTAGAGACTTGATGTTCTCAATGTATCTCAGAACTCGGTGACAACGCAATATTAGCCCCCTTTTCGGCCTGGTGGGTGGCGGAGGGTACTTTGTGTACCACTGCTATTACCCTCTTTTGCTTTTCCACTTACGAGTGTTTCGTGGTAAGAGTGGTTGCTGACAAAGTAGTCCTGTGAGCTCAAGTTTTTCTAATTTTTACTTTCGAGGTATTTTCATGAGATGATCGTAGGAGAAAGCAATGTATTGGTTGACTCAGCTGAAGAGAAATTGAAATAATCCTGGAATATACCAAATGTCTCTGCTGCATTCTTGTCAAAATGTTTGAAATCGATAGAAAAATTTGACACACACAAGAATAAACATCAGAAAATTTTTATTTAAATAAAATCTTTTAATACAACACTTTTTTAAATTGGACTAGAAGGTATAAATTAATTTGTCCTAGCCCCATACTGATTCCTAACCTAATACACGTAGTCCTAAGAATATATACTTGTGAACTTCTAAAAGTTATGAAAATATTTGTAGAATTTAAAACTAAAAATATTGGGTGCATGAAATGTACAACTAATGCATAAATGGTTTATCTCCTTACTATTATCTATTGCATGTGATTTCTTGTTAAATTCTACAAGTACTTTCAAAGCAATTAAAAATTCACAGGAACAAATTTTCCGGACTATTCGCATGTGGTGAGGAATCGGCGTGGGGATCAGAGAAATTATTTTGTACTTTTTAATCCGTTCTAAAAACGTGTTATACTGAAGCAAATAATTAAAATTTCTTATCTTTAATTCATTTCCGAATCTGAGACATTCTTATAGCTTTTTAAAATTATATACTTGGTTCGAGCAGCAACTGTAGGATGAAATCTTCCTGTAGAAATAGTAAACAGCCAGTCAGTTGCAAAATGGAAGGTTTCTTAAGACCCCTTTTTCATGATTTCAATGTTCATAAAAACATCATCTTCAGATGAAAGTACTGACAACTGAATTACATTTTGTGGCAGAGGTACATTAAAATACAGCCAAAAGGCACCAGTCAGATATAAAATTTCACCGCTATAATAATTAAAACATGCATAACATGGTTGTTTTCATTTGGTATTTCCTTACCAACGTGCAGCTAGATAATGTAAGGAAAGTGTGTTGTGTAACATCCAGTGTTACGTACGTGTAAGAGGGCTCTCTCCCAGGAGTGAATTGTCATTGTCCAGAAATTACAAATTAAGCACGTTACACGAAAATGCCAGTAAATGTTCGAAATATATCTATCATCTATTAAAACAAACTAAGTACCGCTCAAACAGCATAGAAAAGACTGATAAATTTGAAAAAGAACTGAAAGGTAACTTGGTCTCAACCATGAAGCTGAGGAGGCTTCATTTCCAAACAACATAATCTTATACATATGCAGACGAAATGCATTCAGGAATTGGTACAGGAGGGCAGCTGCTTCAATTTTTTTGTCATTGTTTCAGTTACTTTCAAATCCAAAAAAAGAAGTTCATTTTTCTCGATTATCATGCTCAGCACAAATTAGATTGCAGTCTACGTCACACAACCAGCTCACTTTTACCATTGTGGAAACTTGAAATTGGCAGATACTCACTTTCAAAGAAAGAAAAGGCACCAATAGTTTTCAGGACTGCAGTGAATGTGCAAATTGAAGATATGAGCTCCCACTTTAATTCGAGAGGAAGAATGGCTATCATGGTCACGACAGTACGTATTTATTTGGTGTTCAAAACACGTATAATTTTGTGTATGTAACTAGTCAAAACTACGTTAAGCATATGGCCCTCAATTGAACAAACAGCTCCATTGAAAGCCGGTCGGTGTGGCCGGGCGGTTCTAGGCGCTTCAGTCTGGAACCGCGCGACCACTACGGCCGAAGGTTCGAATCCTGCCTCGGGCATGGATGTGTGTGATGTCCTTAGGTTAGTTAGGTTTAAGTAGTTCTAAGTTCTAGGGGACTGATGACCTCAGATGTTAAGTCCCATAGCACTCAGAGCAATTTTTTTAGCTCCATTGAAATAAACTCAATAAACAGGTCAAATGGAATAAGATGAGGAAAGATGTGCGTCATTCACTGGTGAGCAACCAATAAGTCCATTTCCATTTTTTTAATGAGGCACACACAATGACTGGGTATTTGGAGACCATTTCTTAAAAGAACATAACTTTGTGAGCCACACATTACTTTCTTGCTTGGAAATAATTTAGTATTGAAAAAGCAACCCGTCACATTATTTCAGATCGGTAAACTGCTATCACAGAAACGCTCCCTATGTGGTGGATGTATCAACACGATGATGATGCCAACTCCCAAGTGAAACCTTGAGACTGTGCGCTCACCACTGTGATACCTCTGCGTAAACACAAAATAGATGACTGTTCCACGGGAGCCGGCCGGAGTGGCCGAGCGGTTCTAGGCGCTTCAGTCTGGAACCACCTGACAGCTGCGGTCGCAGGTTCGAATCCTGACTCGGGCATGGATGTGTGTGATGTCCTTAGGTTAGTTAGGTTTAAGTAGTTCTAAGTTCTATGGGACTGATGACCTCAGATGTTAAGTCCCATAGTGCTCAGAGACATTTGAACCATTTTGTTCCACGGGAGGCTCACCGAGCTCAGGTTCGATACGACCACGAAAGTCGATAGACAATCCCGTTCGAAACCGGGCATGTACACGTCGTAGTGACGTAACGGAAAAGTGTTACCGAGGTGAATGTAGCGTCTCCCCTGACCACCAGCGGCCGCAGACGTTTTCGCTCAGCACAGCATGAGAGGCCATTGACACCACCTTAAAATGTCAGTATAATGGGGCGTGACGAAAACTCGGTCATGTGCAGAGAACTACCGATTTTTTCAAGCCAAACCTATTCAGTCAGACTATAGTTCAATAGAATTTGGCTTGCCACAGCTAAAGGCTTTTCTATAACGCAGGCAAGTGGGACACTGCTCGCAGATTTGTGTCTTTTTCGTGGAAATATAAATACTTGACTTCGTTTTGGAATGTCTTTCTCCCTTCGTGGAGATGAGATGCCGTCAGTAAAAAAAAAAAAAAAAAAAAAAAAAAAAAAAAAAAAAAAAAAAAAAAAAAAAAACACGCCGCCAAGTCGCCGAGGTGGCGTCAAATCGAAAGAATTGCAGCAGGCGAGCGGTCTACCAGACGGGAGGCCCTCGTCACACGCCATTATTTATAGTTAAAAAAAAAGTCTCTGAGCACTATGGGACTTACCATCGGAGGTCATCAGTCCCCTAGAACTTAGAACTATTTAAACCTAAGTAACCTAAGTACATCACACACATCCGTGCCCGAGGCAGAATTCGAAACTGCGACCGTAGCGGTCTCGCGGTTCCAGACTGAAGCGCCTAGAACCTCTCGGCCACAACGGCCGGCGCCGTCAGTCGGACGCCTTCTCCGCCCAAGATGAACAGCCTGTCGCGTCGTAGAGAAAGCGGGAAAGGGCACCATCGGCCGCACTTACAAAATTTCCAAAGAGAGGGAGATACCAGGCCACTGTCTGACAACTACAGACATGGGAGAACCGCGTACTGGCTGAAGTGAAAATTTCTGTGCGTAGTAGGAACTGTGTCATGGAAACTGAAGCTGTTGGCTGGCTGATAAAACCTGTAGTAGGAGAGGAGTTTAGCGTGGGAACTAACCATTTTGGTGGTCGAAACTTAACTGAGTCTTGTCATTGACGAAATATAGTTTGTGTGAACTCCAGGGCGAGCAGAGGGGATATAGTTGCGCCGATGGCATTCTGGTTCAATAGCTCTATCAGATTACACGTGTTCCGCACCTATGCGAGAGCACATTGATTCTGCATCTCCTTATCTCCTTCCGTGACTCAGGACTAAGAGGGGCTACGTCTTGGAGAGGGGGGAGGGGGTGGACACGGTATGCAGCGGACAACGTCGCAACAGTCGTCCAAACTACTGCATCCTGCAGCTTTATTCATCGCGAGAATCTGTAGTACTGGCGTCCGGGAGTGAGAATTGTCAGTCGTTTGGTAGGCGCATAATTCTGATTAAATCATATTCCAGAATTGCGATACGTTTGACTAGATGTTCCAAGACTCATTAAGGACGCTGTAGTTATGGTGGTTGCATGTGACACCCTGTGCCCTGTGGCAAGGTCGGAGTAATCAACGTGTGGATACCTCGATC
This sequence comes from Schistocerca cancellata, assembly GCF_023864275.1. NCBI lineage: Eukaryota > Metazoa > Arthropoda > Insecta > Orthoptera > Acrididae > Schistocerca > Schistocerca cancellata. Next base: position 841,932,734 of record NC_064627.1, read on the forward strand.
GTTTCCTTTTGTCAGTGATTTATAAGATAACGAATTTTCCCTTCTTCCTTATTGCTCACGGTGTTTAGATTACTCATTATCCATGTAGGTTAGTCGTTTTATTTGTTCTGTGTGTTCATCCTTTTGTCAGAAAATTTGTGTTATGTTTATGTACTTAACAAAGAAGTTTTGTAAAAAAGCGGGTGTCAAATTGGACTGATCCATTATTCCGATACACAGATGGGTGCCCTTTTCACTGTGATTGTTAATGTTTTTTGAAAGAACCAACACCCAGACGACATTTGTCGGAGCAACCTTTTTCACTACTCTTTCCGTCGCGTGACAGTTTTCATTAACACATTTAGTCCATGGGGAGCGACTGTCTTTCGGGAGGTCAAACCGATGCACATCATTGCGGCTGCCAGAAGGCATAACCAGCTCGGTTGACGTCTTTCAAAACGTCAAGTGAGCAGGCTGCAGTATGTAAATAATTTGCATTTCGCCACAACCACACAAAGTAGACAGGCGATTTCAAAGCATTTCTCACTGAGAATTCGCATTTGGTAAGCAGATTGCGTCACACCTTCAGTAGGAAGGAGAAACATATGTTAGGACGTGTCGTAATTCGACAGCGGTTGGATCGCGGCGTACTGTTTCGCGATATTGCTACTTTTGTCGGTCGGAACTTCACGACTGCTATACGAATATGGAACCGATGGGTACAGAAGAGCCACACGAAACGCTTTGCAGGATGTCAACTCTCTCTTCCTCCCCTCTCCCCTCTCCTCCTACTAGTACATCCTAGAGGACACAACGAGCAGGATCGTACAGCCGTGTGACGTTCCTTGGGTTAGGAAATGGGCTTGCTTACGTAAAGACAATCCTCAACAGGGTCTGTACGACGACGCCTGGAGGGCCACAGATTGTCAGCACGGCGATCATTTTCGCGTCTTCACCTGACGCGGCAGCAGATAAACGATCGCCCAGACAGCGGTGCGCCTAACGCCAACGTTGAACAAAAGAGCGGCGACACTTCTTCTTGTCACACGAGTACTGGTTCTGCATACAGAACCGCGATGAAAGTAGCTGTGTGTGTCGATTCCGAGGAGAACGAACGTTGTCAGATTACTATATCGTATGGGCTCGGCTCCTGAGGTGATATCATGAGATGCCATTACGTACACAACACGATAACCGCCGGTATCTTGGACAGCAGCCGTTACACGTCAGACGTGCTAAGGATGGCGGTTGTGCCGTATCTTTATAGTTTCCGTGACGTTATCTTTCAGCACGATAATGCAGGACTGCATGTTGCCGATGGTGTTCTGATCTATCTTGATAGAGGTGTTCGATTGTCGTTCTGGCCAGTACGTTCTTCAGATATGTGACCCAATAAAATATATCATCACGGTATGTCACGAAATGCTAGACGCTGCCACTTATGAACACTGGCACAAAGTTGAAGGAGAATGGAATCTGTGAACTAATCTCGGTTCGACTCGATTCCCAACCTGGGTGGATCCGTTGTAGCTGCCGGAGGTGGAGGCTCTGTGTACTACATTTTGAACCCGGTGTGCCTCCACATCGCCTATACATTTTATCGTGTATTCACTCTACTGTACTGTGTGCACTCGGTTTCATTATTTGCTCTTCTCCTGGTGCAATCTTAATGGCCATCACTTCGTTTGTTTCCTTCTTTTAAACTTCTTTTAAACATTTCTTCCAGATGTTTTTTTAAAATGATTTTAACAGTGATATGTTTTAATCTTTCTGAAAAGGACACTTAGTAATTCATTACGTGTTAAACAAAAATAACATCTGTTAACGAAATCGACTTTTTAGTATTGTAAATGAAACTTTTTAAGGTGCGTAGACCTCTGTAGGTATTACAAGTCTTATACACGGTCCACTCACATTGATGTGACCACCGCCTATTTTCGATATCAACGTGGAATAGCCACTCACAGTTGGCAGCACTGGTAGTGGAGGGTATAAAAAGCGTGTCAGGGGGAAGCGGCAAACAGTGTAGTCGTCGTAGTAATGCGGAAACGGACAGATTCATCTGACGTCCAAAAGGGCACGAAAATTGGCTTTCGGATCAAAGATGAAGCATTTCCGAAACTCCTACGTTTATGACCTGCTGGTGTGCCGCCATTGTTACAGTATGTTGTGCATGGCAAGATGACGCTCTCCAAACCCGGCACCGAGGTAACTGTGATGCACAACGGTCCATAGATGATTGGGACGAACGCGGTCCATACTAGGGCGAACGACGGCTGCAGACATGCGTACGAGCGAACAGACGTGCAACTGCCGAGCAACTGACCGCCCAGATGAGCGAAGGATCTACCAACAGGGTCTCCTCAACGACCATTCAGCGAACGTTGCAGCGTGTGGGCCTCTGCAGTAGGCGCCTAGTTCATGCTCATGCCGTTCATCGACAACGAAGGATGGAATTTGGACGCCATTACCGCAACTCGTCTACTGAGTGGCGACAGCAGTCTTCTCAGATGAGTCAAGTTTTATGCTCGACCAGACAGATGGCCATTGGATCGTCGGAAGGGTCCAGGCCAGAGGAAAGAGAGTTGTGGTCTGGGGAATGTTTTGGTGGCATCCCCTGGGCGATCTCGTCATTCTGGAAGACACAATGGATCAACACAAATATGCAGCTATCCTTGGGGACCAGGTCTACCTGTACATGCCGTTCGTTCTTCATTGGCACGATGGCATCTACTAGCAGGACAATCCAATGTGCACCAAGCTCGCAGTGCACGTGTGTTGTTTGAAAAGCTCCAGGATGAATTTAGCATTGTCCGCTGGCCTCCAAATTCCCCTGATTTAAAATCAGTCGAGAATCTGTTCGCGCCGTGGCTCCTCAACTGAGAAACCTAGGGCAGCCAGCCACGGCACAGCAGTCGGCATGGCTTTACATCCCTATCGGTACCTTCTAGAATCTCACTGACTCTGTACCTGCATTTGTCGCAGAGGTCCGCGTGTGCAAAGTGTGGTTACTCAGGCTTTCGACAGGCGGTCGCATTAATGTGACTGGACAGTGTAATAACGGTAGTCACCTAGACTTTTTGAAAAATTTTGATCATTATACTGAGACTGTGTGCTCTTCTAATTAATTTTAGTATTTTTATGGAAAACCGCCAGTTTCTTTTGAGAGTGTTCACAATTTTAATTTTCAAGAGATTAAACGATTGAGTCCTGTGATGACAAAACTTCAAGGAAAATATTTTGCAACATACCACCTCGGCAATATGGGGTTGTGAGTTCGCGTGGATGCAAAATACGTATATTTAATTCTTCCCAAAATTAGTTTCAGCGAAAAGACCGCCATCTTAAGGCGATGTTCTTCATTCTAAAACAAGCAAAATTAGCATCGTTTTAAAATTTTACAACAACATTATTACGTGCGTATTGTTTGGTTCCAGATGCTGTACAGTGTGAATAACTTTATAATATCTTTTTAATGTCGAATGACTGCACGAATTTCATGTTCGTTGCCCTTTTTCGGCAGCATGTCGTCTGCAACGGTATGAGCGACTGTTATTAGCAAATATGTCCGCCACCGGTAGCTGAATTGATAGCTCAGCGCTAGCGGCCGTGCGAAGCAGAGGTCCGATACTTCCGCCTGCGCGGCGTGTGCGAGTGTTTGTTTACTTGTGGACTTAGTCTGCGCGCGGGCTAGTAACAACGATCATGGCGAACAAGTACAGGAAAACTACATTACGATTCAATTTCTGCAAAGACTACGAACGACCAAAGGATTTAGCAGTGGAACGATTCATTCGAGAGGAAGTCAAGATACCGCCAAACGATATTGTCGAAATTCACCTGTCCATCATTAGTCCCACGGTGTATGTTAAGATGGCAAATGACACGGCGTGTGAGAGAATTCTACAGGCGACAAAAGCAAGTTTCCATAGTGACGGGAATGTCGGCACGGTAGCTGTAGAACATGCTGGTCTGGGCGTACGGACAATACGTGTTTTTGAGCTGCCATTTGAGATCCCGGCTGACGAGGTTATCGAGGCTTTTAAGCCATACGGCACGGTACATGGTCACACAGTAGAACGCTGGACACAATTCGCCACGTACCGTGTTCTTAACGGAGTGGGACAGATCACTATTGATCTTCAGAAGCATGTACCGTCCTATCTGACAATTGGTGGTTGTCTGGCGGTGGTGATTTACGATGGCCAACCACGTACACGTTCTGGCTGTGGCCAGGAGGGACACCTCAGGTCGAACTGTATGCAACGGCGGATTACGCAACTGCCTTCAGATGTGCGGCAGCCGTCGTCGGCGATGACAGTACTACCGATCAACTATGCCAAAGCCCTCACTACGTCCGCTGATGACCGAAAGGACACAGCCCCGGTGGAAGATCAAGATGGCACTCTCCGAAACCTTGTAGCAGACGTCGGGATGACTGAGGATGCTGCTCCATCGAGCATACAATCTACGGCGACAACATCAGATGAGACCAAACTCCCACCAAGCACAACGATAGTACAAGAAGCAGTTCCAGCCACTACGGATGCTGTTCCGTCTGGAACGCACTCTGTGACGACAACATCAGTTTCGACCGGACTCCCGCCAAGTACAACGATGGGACTCGAAACACTTCCAGTTCCTACGGATGCTTTTCTGACGGGCAGCCGTGATTCCCTACAATCTGAGGACACGGAAGGAAGATCACGCAAACAACGTTCCCCGAAAAGGAGGAAACGGCGTCGTCGCACGGCACCTCCTCGGGATGACTCCCCTTGCCCCGACGACGATGCGTCTGTGGACCAAGACGACACAGCAGCCTCTACGAAACAGGATGAGGCAATGGAAACTGTTCGATCAGACCCGCAGCGGTCTGTCACATTGACGGTACCGGGACGTGGTGATGCTGAAGAGGAATCACAGCCAGTTGGCTCTCCAGACGCAGATGCTGTGGCTATGGACACGAATATATCACTGCCTGCAAAGATGTGGTATGACGATATTGAGGAGGCGCCGGACGTCGTACAGAGGCAGCCGGCACTCACGAAGACGGCTTAATAATTGCTGAAGGTCAAGGGAGAGGGGCGGGAGAACGTCTTCTCACTCAGCCCCTCGCCTCGACAGAGTGGGATTCAACGCCATGCGAACCGTATTGCGACATTAAATATAAATGACGTGCGTTCACCGGCCAAAATACACCTACTGAAGGAAACGATTTGGGCATCTGATGTGGATATTGCTTTGCTGCAGGAAGTCCACATAGCTGCACTCCCATACATCGCAGGCTACCAATCCTATTCGTCACATGGAGATCACAATGGGAGTGGGGTGGCAGTTTAAGTGCGAGATGGCTTCCCAGTGGAAAACGTGTGTTATCTTCCGTCGACCAGGGGAATGGCTTTCACGACGTTTGGGACACGCATCATAAATCTTTATGCACCGTCGGGAAATAATCGGCGGCGGGGAAGGGCGCGATTTTATGCAGAAGACATTGCCCCACTATTCCATGGACGTTATGAATGTGTAATAATTGGTGGAGATTTCAACTGTGTTCTCAGCCAGAAAGCCCAATGGCCGCAAGCAGACATCAGCCAGGTGCTGCGAATCGTTGTCAACTACCTTGTACTTAGTGACACGTGGGAATTACGACATGGAGATGCACCGGGATACACCTATGTGACAAGTCATTCGGCGAGCAGGTTAGATCGCATTTATATCTCACGCGCTCATGCAAATGATGTCCAGGACGCGGAACGCTGGCCATTGGCATTTTCCGACCACAGCGCTTACATCTGTACGGTGCTTCTTCCCGGTAGAGAGGTGTGGAAAAGTAAGGCCCCGTGGAAACTAAACATTCAACATCTACATGATTCTGAATGCCGTCAACGGATCCTTGAAACATGGACGATGTGCGAGCGAAGGGTTGGAAGGTATGCGACGATGATTGATTGGTGGCTGACTTGTACTAAACCGGCGCTTCGCCGTACGTTCATCTCATATAGCAGGGAGATGGCAGAATGGCGCCGCCGTACGACCGACTTTTATTTTGCAGCGCTGCGCGACCTGGACGATGGTCCGCCAGGACAGGACGTCTGGCTCGAACGCAAAAGGATAAAAGCTAAACTAGTGGCTTTAGCTCGGAAACATCTTCAGGGAACCATGGTGCGCGCCAGATGTCACGATACGATACTGCACGAGATTCCTTCCATGCACCACGTCGTGAATGAACGAAAGCACCGACGACGCGTTTTGGTATGGGAATTAATTACCCGCGAAGACCGAAGAGTGACGCGTCAAGCGGACATTGTCTCTGCATTCGTCGCGCATTACCAACACATCTATCGGGAAGAAGCAGCCACTGTCGATGACCTCGACCGTATAGGCACGTACGTCTTCCGTACACTGACGGTGGAAGCCGCGGGAACCTTACTGAAAGCCATCAACTGTGAGGAAGTACATGATGCGATCGCACAAGGAGCGTTGAACCGGTCCCCAGGCATTGATGGGCTTCCTGCTGAATTTTATCGACAATTTCGCAACGAAATGGCACCGCGATGGACGGAAATGTACAACGAGATGATAAATTCCGATACGCCTATTCCACCGGCTTTTATGGAACGGCTCTTGGTGCCAGTACATAAACCGAAGCCAGGAATTACGGTTACACATTATCGCTCCATCACCCTGCTTAATGCCGACTATAAGATCTTTGCACGGTTGCTAGCATCCCGATGTCGTATGTTAATTCGTAGCGTTCTCTCTCCAGAACAGACGACACCGGGTGGATCGGTGAATGTGCAAACAGCTACTGGCGAATGCCGTGATTTGATAGCGCTGGCGGAGGAGTGCCGGCTTAAAGCGGCGATGGTGGCGGTTGATTTTGACAGTGCTTTTGATAAGGTGTGCCACAACTATCTGTACGCTGTACTGGAACAAATGGGATTTCCAGACCGTTTTACTGGTCTCATTAGAAGGATTTATGGGGGCGCACAATCCTTGGTACAGGTTAATGGGCGTACAGCAGGGCCCATTCACATTCGACGATCCATTCACCAGGGCTGCCCTCTTTCGATGCTGCTGTTCGCGATAGCGTTGGAACCATTAATTGGGAGGCTAACAACTTCTCTTTCTGGGATGGAACTGCGGGGCTACACCTTCAAATGTCGTGCCTATGCGGACGACGTCCTGCTGCTCGTGCGTTCTGAGGAAGACGGTCCTTGAACTGTTGTTGGATCACAGTGTGACGCCGGGTAGTGCAGTGAACATGAACAAATCGGCGGCAATGCCGGTTGGAAGGGGCCTTAAGCCGTAAGAAATCAGTCCGTTTCCTTATGTGCAACGATTCCGCTATCTCATCTGTAAAACATACTGCGGCAGTTAACTACCGACGTATTTTACAGACAACACGTACCATGGTCCGACAACATCTCCTACGGCGACTTGATCCTTTGCAGCGAATCGAGTATCTGAACACTTACGTGGTTTCTCTAATGGTGCATATTTCGCAGATCCTGCCCCTACCACTCACGCTCGGACGTCGACTTCAATCATCACTAGGCTATTTTGTGGTGAATGTATCGCCCCTCAAGGTGCGATACGCAACGCTCACGCTCCCTACGGACAATGGGGGACTCTGACTTACGAATGTTCACTGCCAAGCGACGGCGCTCTTTCTAGCCACGATGTACAAGCAATGGCGTAGCGGGCGTGATTCCCTTACACCCCGCCTACTGGATCTCCTGGTTCCAGCGTCCCTCACACCTCCGGTGGCGGTGGGCAACATTACGCCACATTTTGCGCATGTATTATTTATCGTGGAACTTAGTTATATCAGAGACGAGCTTCCGCGCACGAGACCGCCATGCGCGAAGGATTTTTATGTTTGGCTGCTACGACGGATAAGTCTTAATGTCATTGAACTCAAACACCCCAGGTTGCATTGGCCGAAGATTTGGAGACATGTGCACCAAAAATTCCTTCCTACCTTCGTTCTGGCACCGTGGTCCTCTGTCGCCTGTGGCAAGTTCAACACCAACCAACGGCTCCATGCAATTGGACTAGTGGACACCCCACTATGCCCGAAATGTCGCCAAGTGGATGACGACCATCACCGCTTAACTTGCATCTTGGTGGAGGACGTCTGGCTCCTAGGAAGACAGATGGTGGCTTGCTACCTCCGTGTGACCCCGCAACATATTACACCTGCTTCCTTCTTACATCCGGAGAGTGACTACTTTCCGGCGACTAAATCACAGTCGATCATCTGGGTCAAAGGTTGGACGATCGCGTATCTCTATGGGGATGCTGCCAAGTCGCGACTTGACTTTTGGTATTTCTTGCAGCAAGCCCACAATGAGGTTCATAGATGGTCACACTATCGAAAAACCTTTGCCAACTATCTTCAGGCAGTCTTTCTCGACCGCCCACGTAGTTGGGATGTGCCGGGTGCAGTCGGCGTGCGCATCTGACAGCTGATAATGAACCTCACGCTTCTCTCACCACTCAATATGTAATGCACATACAATACCATGAAATGATCTATATACTCCTTTTAACAGAGAGATCTTTATTGAAAATAAATAAAATGAAAACATCATCCCTATTCCCTTAAAAAAAAAAAGGTCAGCGTGACGGATTGTCAATCCTTCGGGCCCGGGTTCGATTCCCGGCTGGGTCGAAGAATTTTTTCCGCCCACGGACTGGATGTTGTGCTGTCCTTGTCATCATCCTATCATCCTCATCGAGTGCAGGTAGCCGAAGCGGCGGCAAATTGAAGACCGGCACCCGGCGAACGACCTGCCCGACGGGAGGCCCTAGCCATACGATTAAATAAAATTAGTAAATATGAAAATATGAACACCCATACGTCAGCGTTAGGCTGCATTATTGGGAACTGCTGTAGTGTTGTGGATTTTGACAGGCACTTTGTCATGTACCCACGTTCGTAAGATGGTAACAAACGTTGAAACCATGCAGTGACACAAAAGAAAAAAGGTATTATAAATCTGTTCACACAATACAGTATCTGGAACCAAACGGTACACATGTAATAACATTGTTCTAATGTTTTGTAACGATTATAATTTGTGTGTTTTAGTATAAAGAATACTCGCTGCTGATGGCGATATTTTCACTCAAACGACTTTGGGAAATAAATTAAACATAAATGTTTTGCATCAAGGTGGAATCACAATCCCATATAATTTTTACACAAACACGGACCCATAGATGAATGTTCAAGTTACAATGATTATACCACGTAGGTAGTGTGCAAAATTACTTCAGGTGTTTTGTCTGCTATAGTTTAGAAGTGACTGTTAAAAATAATTTCTACCTATGAATTAGCATTTCTTATATTTCTTCGCATCACTGGTCGTTCGCTAGCCTGTTAACCTGTCTCCTGATTCTATTATATTTGGTTCCAATAATCAGATTATTGATTTCTAATGTAGGGAACAAACTTTTAGACATTTTAGTGCATGCGTGTAATGCATTCGAGTAACTTTTATAGTATCTAATTAGCACAAGATTTTACTGTTTTTGCTAACATAGTTTTTATATGACTTCAACTACCTCTCAAATACGTTTACCATGAAAATAATTTCCCTCGCCTCTCACCTTTGGCGTGTTTGTTCTGACGCAAACGACCTCCGAGTTTTGTTCTAGGGTTCTTCATTTAAATGCTCTTTAAAATATTTATTCATTCATTTAGATTCATCGCTATTACGAATGTCGCTCCCTAAGAAGTCAGATTGCTTCGTGGTGTCCTCATATTACAGAAACCAGATCAGTGACATGACAACTGCTTCTGAGAAAATTCTAGGGTTCATTATTGCGCCGTAGCCTTTAAAACAATAAAAGCCACTTTGAGTTTATCACCCACAATTAAAGAAGGACCAGGTGTCCGTACAGACGAACAGTAACCTATCAGATCAGGCTCAACTTAATATTCTTTTAATCCCGGTCAAATTCACAAAGACTATCGGCCTACGGAAGATTATTATCGGGAATATCTACTGTCTCAATGACGATATAGTTAATTCCACCTCACTGGTGGAAACTTTATCTCACCAGACGTCTCGTCAGAATGATAACTGTTGGTTAAGGTAATTAACAGATTAAATGTCTCTGCTTTTATTTTGATAACAGAACAGCCGAACTTTGAAGTTTTTTGTGCCATACCCCTAACTGCCTATGCAAATGAGGGCCATACTTTTATGGACGGCAATTAAAAGATGACAATTCGTATAAATGATTACGAATCTTTGTATTAACACGTATTTTACTTTTCATGCTATTAATGAATATCAGTTACATCTACTCTATGAGCATTAAACGAGACGATGGAAAGCGGTGCAATGGACTTGCATTCGAGGGTACTATGGTAAAAATTTACGTCTACACACACCGACTCAGGGCCTGCGATGTACCTGAGGTCACGGGAAACGAGTGATTGGATTAACAGAATGTCATTTGATAATCCATTCAGCTGTTATATTCATTTCGAAATAATACTTTTTCATCACCAATCATACTTATGGCATTCCAACTCAACCTGAACATAGAAGTACGTAAGTGTTCCAAAAAGTAACCGCATCGAACATCATTAGCATTACCACCTGTAAGCACAAGACGTGGCAGCTATTGCGTGCATCCAGTATGGACGTCAAACGTAGAGTAACCAAAGTTTCTTGCCTGGACAAAGCAATTTAAGTGACCTCATACAAGGCTTCATACTAGTAGTCTAAAAAGGTTGGCCTAACAGATATTTATGCATATCACAAACGCTTAGAGGGATCTATTACTTGTCTCGCAGATATATACTTGTAGAACTTGTAGGCGAATCAGTCATAACTGACAGCTCCACTGCTTCTCGACCACAGGAAAATTCTCAAACTTCCAGTTTCACATAACAACTTGCACTTACCCTTCAATCGTACATCTGCCAACTTAACGTTAATCTCCTTCGACGGAGCGTTCTACTGTCATCAGTTAGGCAAACATACTGCTGCTTCGTGCTAGAAATTTAACCTTATAGGTTGGAAAATAAACATTGAATGACAGTGCAAAGTGTGTATACATTGTTTCGGCGAACCATTTATTTTATTACAGTTCCTGTATTTACACAAGACAAACGTATTTCACTTGTTTGCAATAAAAATATTATGGCATACACGTGTTGGTCTTTAAATTTATCACATAGTAAAACCTTGGTTTTACAATTTGTATGTGTACAGAACTCAAAAGTTCTATAACAGATGCGCCTAAATGGTGATAGTAGGAACAGGGTAAGACAGAATTAGATACAAGCTTTCTAATATTTCCAAATGAATGTTTTCAAACTAGTCTGAATAATTTCTGCAGTGAAATGTCTGAGACAATGTGTGGCAGAAAAGAATGAACTCGTAAATTTCGATATTGGCATCGTCTGTAGAATATTTCGGAACTAATGAAAATTGGCCTCCTGAAAGCGTGCTCGGCTACTCTAAGTAGTTAAGACGATCGCTCGCGATAAGAGGAAAATCTGGGTTCGAGTCATGGTATGACAGAAATTTTCATTTGTGCTGAAATATCTTCAGCTGATGCAGAACCATAATCGCAGCGTGTGAGACCATTCTTAACTGAATAATTTCTACCAGGAAATGGTCTCGATAGTACGAGTGTTCCAGTACTTGTAATCTTTACTGAGTTTCCAATATCATCTGCAGTCATAGCGTGGAGAAATAACAAAAAAGTAGAGAAGATGATATTTCGAATACCCACCATACGTATACTAAATCACATGAAATAATTCTCAACGTATTAGTTAAGTATTGACAAACGGATGTAATTTACAGAGAATACTCTGACTGATATTATTAATACAATATACATGTGCGGAAGTCAAACGACGAGACAAGTATAGGTAAGTGGAAAGCAGTTTTTAATGTCATTGATTATTATAATGTCTGTGTTAATACAGCGTCTGTATGTTACAGTACAATGTCCTTCAGACATGTATGCATGTTTGAACGAACAGATAATATTTTGGCGATTACAACAATTGTAAATATTGCGAAATTTCGAGCGTTGCAGCGTACAATAATAATAATAATAATAACAACAAAAGGGGGAACGGAGAAATTTCTGCTGTAAAAAAAGCCCATCTAGGAACATAAGTTTACATAAATTGTGTTTGTTAAATTGTACCTAACTGATATTCCTCCTTAAATTTTATAATTTTCATAAATTACAATTTTGCTTTTCGTATTTTTCGAACACTACAATTTGAACTTGTGTTTGTTTTTTATTTTAACTTAAGTACTAATTTTGCCTAACATAGGGTCATAAAAAACAAAAAAGTTTTTAGAAAATAAAAAAGGGGACGCAACTCAGGGAACTAATTAATAATTACCTAATAACACTTCAAATTCGACGGTAACAGAGGTACATGTCCATGTTATTGTTGTAGAGACTATAATGTAGTTCACTGCCAAAGTTACTTACTTGAAATTTAAAGGACACTTACACTATTTCAATATAAATCTTATACAGTTCTTTAAGTCGATTTTCCTGAAGTGCTGCATTTTTGAGTTGTGTCACTGTTCTTGCCGGGGTGCGGTATGAATAGCTGTGAATTACGGGTCGATGGATTGTGAGCGGGGAGCTGGCACTCGATAACATTCCAGGTGTATTCTTTAGGCTTGTGATCAGACGAATTTGGTGGCCAAGACTTCAACCTGATTTCACAATCACGCTCCTCAAACTGCTGGTGCAAGATGACGTTACCGTCGGAAGATATCAAGCATGAAGGGATGCAGGTGGTCCACAATACCGTTCACTTAGTCTACAGCTGTCATGGTGATTCCAGAAAGTGCCACAGATTCCATGGAAGTACAGATAAGTTTCCCCCGCAACGCCGTCCTCACCAGCTTGCATCTGTGTCAGGCGTATCCGGAAACAACCATGGACCTGGTGTAACGAGAAACATGATTCATCCGACAAGATAATACAACACGTTTCCACTGATACACCTTCCAGTCTCGATGAAGCTGTGTCCACTGGAATCGTAATTGACAACATCGTTCGGCCAACATGGGGAGACGTGGGATTCATCCGCTGCAGAGCGTAACGTTCAACAACGATTGCTGAGCAGTGCGCTGCGAAACTCATATGCCGCCAACAGGCTTCTCCTACGTCGCTGGATCTGCCACTGATTGCCGCCTGTCATGCTGTAGAAAACGAGCAAGTTTCCACCTCCACGTTCTGTGAAGAGGCCTCGACGTCCAGCACTATGCCGCCTGTTCGTGGTTTCACCGTCCTCCAATCACTTTCCGTAGATACGTTAGACAGTAGCACAAATACAGCCTACCAGTTTCGCTGATCAAAGGCGCTGGGCCACAACAATTACAACATTAACAAGATTGTTACAATCTGGTTAATTTTATTTTAAATAATATAAATAACATAATATATAAAAATTTCTCTAAGATTACAGAGAACACAGTGTTTTCAAATTGTTAAAGTTGTTCTACATAATTTGTTTTTGACTAGTTGAGGAGATTATAATTTATATGATGTAAACTTAAAAAAGAAAAAGAAGTAATACAGTAAGTGTAGTAGAAATAAGTTGCAATATGCTGAGGGAATTCTACATTTAGATGTGTAATCTAGTCTAACTAGCTTGTTGGTTGATAATAGCCTATTTCTACCTATTTCAGGTTAGAGGGTCTGAGTACAACCTCGAGCTGTTCTCTTCTGAAATGGTAGGCAGCACAGTACACTTCAGAGTTGATCGTTGCATCATGAGGGAAGACTTTAAACAGAGTAATTCTTTCACAGTCTCAGAACACCGTTGCAACGACTTTACCTGCTGAGTATGAGGCTTTGAACATTTTTCTTCGGAGGAGGGGTGGTGTGGTGTCACTTCATGAACTGCCGTTTTGTTTCCGGTTCGAAGTGATGAACTCATGTTACATAGACTGTGACAATGTTCGAAAACAAAGCTCACTTTCAGCCTCGTAACACTCAATCAACTCGGCACGGATGGCCCTTTGTTGGTGTTTATGGTCTCTGTCAGGCGGCGGGGATACCAATGGGCACAGTGTCAGCCTACCAAAGGAGTCGTCCAGCTGAGCAGCGACGTGTTTGATTGTGATCCTTCTCGGATCATCTCGAATGAGAGTGTCCGCACATTCCCACACCGCAGGATTCACAGCCGCGTGCGGCCGGCCTGCAAGCGCGAGATCGGTTTGCGCGACCTTGCGACGATGACAGGCGTCTCACCTAGCGAATCACCGAAATTTTTGTTCACTGCAAGGTCTCCGAAATTCAAAATGCAGTCATGATCTACGCATTAAGAGGTATGGTCTCACGTTAAAGGTTTAACACATTAAGACAAGTATAACAAAAGTATGTGTATCTCTTGAGGCAGCTTAACTCACGGCGCTCAAAAGTCGTCAGACTCTGTTCATCGAGAATTTGAGACTGAGATCACTCAACGACCTCCATCAGACTTTACACATAATTTCAAAGCTTTATGAAACTTCTTCTCGCTGATACCGCCGACAAAATGGCGAAAAGAAAGAAGTTTTTTGATTACTACATTTTCGCTGTTCATCCAATAAACCTCCAGCGTCAGACACGACGTTTCAATTTATTACTCCTTTACTGCTACCTCTATTCGCAACACATTTTGCGGACAGCATGTTCATAGACTACTGAAAATACCAGCAAAATTATAATATTGTACCACTCATAGTTCAGCAGATATTACGTAATAAACATTGGGATGCGCCGAAAGCTACCTTTTGTTTAAAACTGAGCGCAAATTACCCGGACAGTCTCATCTATTGCTTGATGATGGGAGCACATAGCGAAAGACTTTAAACATAATTTCAAACCTTTTGTAAACTTCTTCTCGGTTACATGATTAACGTCAAACACACAGTTGAAAAGAATTAGGGGAACATGTGTACCAACGTCTGCCATGTTGAATGTAGTTTGATACAGGTAGTACTTGTTGTCTTATTGCATCGCTCGACGACTTTGCTTTCACTGTAGGCACAAATTAACATAATTTGCCGCCTACTGGCTGTGTTATACACTACAGTATCAGGTGACCCCTCAGAAGGAAGTTAGTATCGGTGTCCGAGTGTTTTCTAGTGAAGTACACAGATGGAAGTTGACATTTGTGAACGTTGTATTCAGCCAAGCACATGCAATGCGACATCTTAATGCAGTACAAGTTGTAAGCCCGGTCTGTTTTATCCAAAACGGACGGACTTCTGTGATATTGCTGCAGATTGACAATGCCTCTACATGTGTGATTCATAGATTGTGGACGCGCTACATGAAGACAGGTCAAAATACAAGGCGAGTTCGACGAGGTCGCCGACGCATTGCAACCCCACGTGAATACCAGTATCTGGCCATCTCTATGTTGCGCCGTTGTACGGATACCGCCAGAGCACTGCAAGACGATCTCACTAGAGCTTCTGGATAGCTGTGTCTGACCAGACTTTAATGAACAAGTTACAAGAAAGATACTTACGATGAAGACGTCCTGCTAAGAGTACCTCGCTAGACACGACATCACCTTGCAGCTTGCCTTCAGTTCTGCCGTTCCCATATCAACTGGCAACTTCGCCACTGGCGAAACGTGTTTTCCACAGACGAGCCCAGATATCCTTTGACGCAAGGCGATGGCTGTGTTTGTGTACGGAGACCCGTGGGTGGGTGGTACTTGCCAAACGCCCTCTAGAAAATCGACAGATTTCCAAGATTCTGCGATGTTATGGGGAGGCTTCAGTACTGACAGCCATACGGATCATGTCATTGTCCATGGTCGCTTTAGCGCCAGGCAGTATATTTAACAGAACCTGTGAGACCATGTGATGGCTGCTGAATACGATGGTGGCCCTGAATGCCTTCTAATGCCAGGGCCCATGTGATGGGCGTCACCAGGGATGTCTTGCAAAACCTGGACATTGACGTAACGTAATGGCGAGCGATGAGTTACGACTGAAACCCCATAGTACAAACGTGGGACATGATTGACAGACGTGTTCGTGGTCGTCCTGTTCCACCACATACTCTCCAAGAACGCTCATGGCTTCTCAATGAAGAATGGGAACGGATACCATAGGGTGACCTCCGTAGATATGCGGAGGATGTTGCGTGGGTGTCAGCCAGTGATAAACGCTTACCTAAGGCATACACGTTACTGAAGCTCTCAAAGTCAGTTGAAAAGCACCCAGGATGACGGCATCGATGCTTGTTTCCACTTTGTTTTCGACACCTGTGGGACATTTCAAGTATTTTTATGTAAACGATCGAGGATACAATGATGTTTTGTTGTGTGCTTAATTAGTAAAAGATGAAGGTAAAATTCGATAGCATACGCAGTCTTCAATTATTGCTCAATGGAGTACGGTAGACGCCCGAAATCATGTTCCCCCAATTCTTCTGAACAGCGTTTTTAACACATTAACTCGTCTGTAAAGTAATCAGACGCCTGAAGGATTCTTAAAGGATCGGGAATTTACTGGTAAAATAGAAACGTCTTCCTTGTTTCGTTTTCTTGTAAACAGCAAAGTACGTGGACATAAAAATATTGCACCGTTTCCAGCGGAAACTGAAGCCTGTCTTGAGCACGCGCAGTTTATTGCGTAAACACCTACGTAGTCTTTCAGTCTTTGTTTCTCGTGCTGTGTTTGTATTTAGGGAGGGATCACGCTGTCACAGGCGTTCCTTGCCCTGTGTTACACAACTCCATTCATTCACACAACGCTGCACAGCTCTGCTGAGTAACGCCTGCTGCTGAGTGTTAATGGAAAAGATGGAAGTTTCCGTTCTCGTGTGGGAGTCATTCCAAAGAGGAAACAGGAAAAGAAACGAAGCTTATAATGTTTAGTTCTGGGGAACAAAACGAAAACGGTTGCAGATGATGTTCAAAATTCTGTTCGGGGTTACTACTTCATACTGTGACTGTCGTTCTGACTTCCGCAGATTCTGTAGTTCACCGGTAAAATGTTTAAATTGTATCCATCCCTGTGGCTCGTGTCATATTTCTAGAAAGGCCACAGCAAATAGTTCTGGATCATTTTGTTCCATGTTGGCAGTCTAACGTCGATAGCGATGTTCTAGATATGATCCACTGTCGCTGGATTGGCCTGAGCAATAGAATGCATGAAACGAATATAAACTGAAAAGCGAAGTGGAGGTGATCCGAAATATGCCAGAAATCTCGTTAGAATATCAAGACCATTACTGTAATATTGAGATAAAAGCATGATTTCGCAATTTTCTGCTTCAGTAATGGACAAGATTGGGCATAAATCAGCTAGGAAAGACCCTTTGGACCGAAATGAGATATGTGAATTTAAGAGAGAATTTCTGAAACCAGCCTCAACAAATACAGTACATTCCATTACATCTGAGGAGGATATGCTGCAAAGGAGGATAAGTAGTACTTTTCCAACTCATTAGATCACCTACCCACTGAAAATGTCGTCATCTGAAATACGGGAATAGTTTTCTGCACTCCGCAATGATTAAAGAAAATCATCACAGAACTATTCAATAGTTAATCCTGCCAACTAATTACAATGTCTAGAACTTGTAGATGGACTACCGTTTTTCGAAGGCACTATACAGACTGCGATCTGCATCAGTGGATCTTGGAAGGGACAATTCACTCTCCAAATGGGAAAAATGTCTCAAGATCATAGTTAACTGTCAACTCTGGGACGCATTGGATAAGTTGAAGAGGAACCCGGGTCTACAACCAAGTACCACTACATCGAAAATGCAGTCATTTTGCTGGTCCGTCCACCTCAAAGCTCCATCATGAGCATTACTTGATATTTTTATGATGAACATGGTTATAGGCTGCGTTACAGGCCAATGCTCTCGAAAATCCAGCAAAAAGTACCTCCATTCTCCACGCAAAATAGAAAAAGTTCGTCCTTCAGAACTCAGCGAACCCCCTCCACGAGCAATAGCAGTAACAGAAAGAGGCGTTATACGCTTTTAGTTATTTGGTTTTTGTCTTAGAAAGGAACAGTAAAAAGTGCACGGATAACTTTTACATCATAATATATGTTCAAAAATTAAGCAGGATAGTGAGAATAACGGAAATCTACAACTGTGGTTTACAACAGTTACTCTTTCGGTAGAAACTTGGTTGTCATTACAAGTCAAGCAGTAGGGTTTGTGTGGGGGAAGAGTTAATGGTAACCAACAGTTAAACTTATTCATAAAGAGGATACAGACAGTAACCATGAAGGATCCCTACTTCGAACAGTTAAGCATCCCACATTAGGGAAAGTAACCGTCGGTAAATTAAAATCTGGAATTATGCTTTCATGACCAACAGTAAGCTTACAAATGTTGAGGATCCATCTGCGCAACGTTTTCTTAGAGTTTATCAAAATAGATGGGCAATTATAATACGATGCATTTTCAAACGGAAAACAAATTATCCGGACTAAAGTTTCACGGGACAAAGCGATGTGCATTTTTGTTATTTCTCTTCTGGCTCTTGTTTCAGGAGCTCCACCTCAAGTGTTTGGAGTCGAATAAAGTCGTTGCTGCTAGGAAAAAAAGGCCAACACAAACGCTTGAACAACTCGAGATTTTAAGGGCGGACGGAGCGCGCAAATTGTCGAAAAAAAAGGTGATATGCGACAGCATCCGATGTGTTTGAGCCCCTGTGCTAATTACACATCACAGTGGAATTCTCAAATGTGGAACAAATACCTGAAGTGGCTAGCCAGTATCGGTATCTTTGCTTTATTGAAGATAGATCACTTGGCCACTCTCATCTGCTCTGTTCTGTCAACAACACTATCGATCGCTGCGAAATTGTGTGAGTAGTTCACTGCACAGGCAGCGTTCATGAGGCTACTGGGGTTGTGCCCCAGGATCACCTATCGAGAGTACTTTTGATGCCTTGGAAACGTTTACACCATAGTGAGTTGTGGAGGGGTTTTAAGCGTAAGCATGATAGGCAGGCTGAATATTAACGTTTCGTTGACATCCAGATCATTAGAGACGAAGCTTTAACTAAGTTGGAGAGGAAAGGAAGAAAGCAGTCTGCACCGTACCACTGACGGAAACATCCTGGTGTTTGTCTCAAGTGAGCCGGCCGGAGTGGCCGAGCGGCTCTAGGCGCTACAGTCTGGAACCGCGCGAACGCTGCGTTCGCAGGTTCGAATCCTGCCTCGGGCGTGGATGTGTGTGGAACCGCGCGAACGCTGCGGTCGCAGGTTCGAATCCTGCCTCGGGCATGGATATGTGTGATGTCCTTAGGTTAGTTAGGTTTAAGTAGTTCTAAGTTCTAGGGGACTGATGACCTCAGAAGTTAAATCCCATAGTCCTCAGAGCCTCTTGAAACTACATCTACATTTATACTCCGCAAGCCACCCAACGGTGTGTGGCGGAGGGTACTTTACGTGCCACTGTCATTACCTCCCTTTTCTGTTCCAGTCGCGTATGGTTCGCGGGAAGAACGACTGTCGGAAAGCCTCCGTACGCGCTCGAATTTCTCTAATTTTACATTCGTGATCTCCTCGGGAGGTATAAGTAGGGGGAAGCAATATATTCGATACCTCAACCAGAAAGGCACCCTCTCGAAACCTGGCGAGCAAGCTACACTGCGATGCAGAGCGCCTCTCTTGCAGAGTCTGCCACTTGAGTTTGCTAAACATCTCCGTAACGCTATCACGGTTACCAAATAAGCCTGTGACGAAACGCCCCGCTCTTCTTTGGATCTTCACTATCTCCTCCGTCAACCCGATCTGGTACTTGTCTCAAGTGAATTTGTTTGGTCGGATAGAATTTGAACTCAGAGCCTCCTCATTACAAGTTTTGGGCACCGGGATTCAGCAAGGCTCAATAAAGTAATTTGTGACTTAGGGACTGTATCAGGCTTATAAGCCGAAACTTTCCGGATGGTAAGATCTGTCACATAATTGGCTTTCAGCACTTTGTTGCTGCCATCGATAATAGTAAAATAAAAACCGAAATGGTAAATTCAATTTCCTTTCGCAAATGGAAAAATAAACGCGTATCACTTCATTTCACGTCGGAGAGAATAGAGTCATCATTTACCTCGGTTTGTTCTAGAACTGGGAAGAGTAAAATGAGAGAAGGATGTGGGACAGCGGAAACGTTGAAAGGATCTATGCAGAACTAGCATCTGAGTGATACAGGCTATTGTCTGTGAGTTATAGCCGGTCTTTGTAGCAGACGATTGTCCTCAGATACTGGTTAGTTGCGCAAGCCATGCGTGTTTGCATGAACGACAAACAGAATAACATACCGATTCATTTCGCTCTCTCATCATGAGCTGGTTGGACTTCCTCTGATGTGGCACAGGTTAATTTTTTTTTTCAATGTGTTGAATACTAATGAAAGGTGCCATCATTAATTCGTCAAACAATTTTGTTTTTACAAAAATCCATGTTGACAAATACCGAAGTGAACATTTGTTTAGGTTCAGCGACTTCAGTATCTATACATTTGGATGATACGTAGAAGTGGAGAAATGTTTCCCTTCTTGTTCAACATACTTTCCACAGAGAAACTGCCGACAAACGAAATAGGAAATAAGTAATACAGCGAAATGCTGTTTCGTTTCTCATCAATAAATAAAGTTACTGCACAAGTAATTATCTTGAGCCTTTATTATTAGCACACGAAAGAATTAACAACATCGAGAATACATTGATACCAAAGAAATTAAATCATCTCACAATTATGCGCCTAATCATTCATCTGTTTCATTAAAGACCAACCCTAACAGGAGGTGTCTGTAGTTCGCAAAGCGTAGATGATAAATGCTCTGAATGTTTGCAGAGATTCACTGTATATTATTCGGAAAATTTTCTATTAAGATTCACAACTTTCAAGCATAGTAGTCGAAAAGAGTAAATCTTTGCTTAACTCATCTCGGACATTAGCAAATCATAGACAGACGTGAAAGAAACGACAAATGTAAAACCACAAAGAAAACAACAACAAAAATCAGGAAGGGGAGGCGCGCCGGCCCCGCATCTAATGACGATGGCCGATGTGCTGGCCTGCCTGTATATAGTTTCTAGGCGGTTTTTCACATCCTACTACGTAAATACCGAGCTGGTACCCACGTTACGCCTCAGTTCACAATTCGAAAACGTTTAGAAAACGTTCTCAGTTTTGGACGTGAGATAAAACTATATGCTCACAGATAGGGTACACAAAATTACAGTACTTCCCGGCGCGAAGTGGTGGTGTCCCAAAGTGCGTCTGACCACTCACTGCCACTGACATTTCCAGATTCGAAATAACACGCCGATCCCAAGGACACATAGGATAACGCCAGGAAGAAGAAGAAGGAGAAGAACAAGAAGTGAATTTACAAAAAATATGTCGAATATTCAGGGATCATTTCTTCTCATTAGAGGCTGAATAGATCAGAATTTTTCTCACACATGCGTTTTCTAAAGAGTATATTAATAACAGAAGAAAGGGACATGAACATTTTGAAAGAAATATCAAAGGAAATCGAATCAGTTGGTAGGTCAGTGAAGTCCAATGAGTCACCTAAAAAGTAGGACAGCAAGATTTGAGATGTTCTGCTAATCCTGCCAATTAAATGTCTTAAGTAGAGAATCGGATATTTTACGATTCTGTGCTGCTTTTGAGGAAAAAGGGGCTGCCATTCTGCCATAAACATTCAAACACCTCGTTGAAAGTGTCCCCAGCAGGATTCAAGCAGTCATAAAGCTGAAAGGTGAACACACCCAACATTACTGTCCACTAATGAGAGTGTGGATACGTTTGATCAAAAAGTGTACCTGAGTGGTTCTAAAGTAATTAATGAAATTAAATTTGTACTCTTTGAGCTATCTGCAACTTTTGAATTTAGCACATTCTGTATCCTTAATGTAAGTGGCTACTATACACTGACTCATGTGGCAGAAGTATTTGACAGGCGCTGCCTGCATTTATGTCTATTCTTATGCGCTCTCATCATAGCACAGCACTTGTTTGCTTCCGCTAATTTTCAGGAGTATCCTTTATTTACTGTAACATTCTATATTGGACATTAACATTTGTGTATGTATTTTACATAGCTCTTATACCACTTTCTAATAGTAAGAAGGGGAAGTACTGGAACTGTATCACTATGGGATCAATGTAACTATTGTTTCCTTTACCAGCAGGGTCAAAGGTCGATGCCCTTACATGCAGGGTCAGTACCATCATTAGTAAGACAGTCGTATGCTATATTTGCATGGTCAATGTGTTCTTCCTCCCATCTCCCGTACCACCCCTTCACTTATTTTTGTTCTCATCAGCACAGTGAAGAGTCCATCATAACCTGTCATCAGACGGACTCCTCACTTGTGTTCTGTCTCTTATCCTATCTGCACTCTGTCATGCAGCAGAACTGCCTTTTACTT
Source organism: Schistocerca cancellata (assembly GCF_023864275.1). NCBI lineage: Eukaryota > Metazoa > Arthropoda > Insecta > Orthoptera > Acrididae > Schistocerca > Schistocerca cancellata. The sequence continues at coordinate 841,955,143 of NC_064627.1, forward strand.
TCATGTGTCACATTGAATGGGCTTTAGGATGTAAGGTTGTTGTTGTTGTGGTCTTCAGACCAGAGACTGGTTTGGTGCAGCTCTCCATGCTACTCTATCCTGTGCAAGCTTCTTCATCTCCCAGTACCTACTGCAACCTACATCCTTCTGAATCTGTTTCGTGTATTCATCTCTTGGTTTCCCTCTACGATTTTACCCTCCACGTTGCCCTCCAATACTAAATTGGTGATCCCTTGATGCCTCAGAACATGTCCTACATGTCCTACCAACCGTAAGGTATGATTTGCAAATAATAACAAGGAAATAGCGTAAAATGGCTCAAATGGCTCTGAGCACTATGCGACTTAACTTCTGAGGTCATCATTCGCCTAGAACTTAGAACTAATTAAACCTAACTAACCTAGGGACACCACACACATCCATGCCCGACGCAGGATTCGAATCTGCGACCGTAGCGGTCGCTCAGTTCCAGACTGTAGCGCCAAGAACCGCACGGCCACTCCGGCCGGCAATAGCGTAAAACTTTCTTAATTTATGCATGGTATTTTCTTAGATAGCAATTCTTTTTATGCAGTGTTTTCTTGGCAACAATGTTAGAGATGCAATATACAGGGTGAGTCACTAACTATTGCCACCTAGAATAACTCCGAAAGCATGAAAGTAGCTGAAAAGTTTGTGGAACAAATGTTTGCACAGGACAATGGGGGCCATAATATGACGTTGGTTTTTTGTTGCTAGGTGGAGTCGCTTCAGAGATATGAAGGTCAACTTCGTTTTTTTTTATTGGGATGCTATAGTTTGGTACTTATTTTCTCATAGCGGCTATCGAGACGAATCGAATGATATGTAACAGCAAGGTCTTTGAAAGTCATAGAAGGTCACAAAGATGGCATGAACGTCCATTTACACAAGGTATTCGAAGTGATGAGTATTGGTGTTAGTGCAGTACTGCAATCTTCTTATTATGGATTGAGTGATATTTCTTATCACATCGACACTTATCGAAGCACATGCTCTGACAATTCTCTCTCGTATATCGTGGAAATACTATATATTAGCCGGATACGGCGTATACATCTAAAGTGCCATTGAAATGTAAACATCATTCGACGGTTTCGCAATACAACACTAATAGGAACGGTAAGACTGGGATCGTCGAATCAAGCAAATGTGAATGACGTATTCCTGCGAAGAACAAGTCGATATGCTTTCCATTTACGGAGAATGCCAACGAAATTCAGTGAGAGCTAGAGTCTCATAAGCTGAAAGATATCCTCAACATACTCTCACCCTACACATCCTACATTTAAATAAGTGGATGATGGATTGAGAACAACTGGACCTTTAACGTATCGGAAACATATCCCACAAAGGAAAGTTACTAACGAGGAAACGGAAATTGCCCCTGGGGTTCGAGATCCTTGTGTTAGTTCCCGTCAAAACGCAAGGGAATCTGGCATGAGTCAGAGTAGTGTTATTCATGTTTTGCAACGCCATAAATATCATCCTTACCATATCAGTCTCCACCAAGAATTAACTGGTACGGACCGTATGCGTCGCATTGAATTCTGCCGATGGGCTCAACTTCAGATTAGAAGGGATGACACATTTATTAATTTGATTTTATTTACTGACGAGGCTACATTCACGAACCAGGGAAATGTTAATTTGCAGAAAATGCATGTTGGCTGCGGCAAGTTGCACACCAAAAACCGTGGTCAGTGAATGTATGGTGTGGGATTCTGGTGATCAGAATTATAAGCCCCTATTCCACTGAAGGAAATCATAATGGTAGGAAGTACACCACATTCCTGCAAGAAACATTAGGTCTGTTATTGGAAGAAATACCGTTAGGGACAAGGACCAGAATGTGGTATCAACGCGATGGGTGTCCGGCACATATCTCGCTGATGGCTGGAAATGAGTTCCAGAGACAATTCCCATATCGTTGGACTGGACGCGGAGGAGATGTGTCGTGACCGGCTCGTTCGCCAGACTTGACGCCACCGGACTTTTTCTTGTGGGGATTTCTAAAAGACATTGTTTATAAAGACCATGTAACTAAAAGGGTATAGGGGTAGCGTCTTTGATTCATAATCTATCAAAACGTCTTCGGTCCCGGGTTCGATCCCCGTCACTGCCTAAATTTTTATAAATAATCAGCATTGGCGGCCGAAGACTTCCGGCATAAGAAGTCAGCCTCATTCTGCCAACGGTCTTGTCAAAGAGGGCGGAGGAGCGGATAGAGGTTCAAGGCACTCTCTTGTCCTAGGGGTGGGAAACTGCCCCTAAAGGCGGAAGAATCAGCAATGATCAACGACATGAGGATGCAGAAGGCAATGGAAACCACTGCATTAAAGACACGTAACGTGTATCCACAGGACATGTGGCCTGTCATGATGATCTCTCCATTGGCAAAAGATTCGGGAATAGTCCCCCATTCGGATCTCCGAGAGGGGACTGCCAAGGGGGAGGTTACCATGAGAAAATGATTGAATAATCAACGAAAGGATAATGTTCTACGAGTCGGGGCGTGGAATGTCAGAAGCTTGAACGTGGTAGGGAAACGAGAAAATCTGAAAAGGGAAATGCAAAGGCTCAATCTAGATATAGTAGGGGTCAGTGAAGTGAAGTGGAAGGAAGACAAGGATTTCTGGTCAGATGAGTATCGGGAATATCAACAGCAGCAGAAAATGGTGTAACAGGTGTAGGATTCGTTATGAATAGGAAGGTAGGGCAGAGGGTGTGTTACTGTGAACAGTTCAGTGACCGGGTTGTTCTAATCAGAATCGACAGCAGACCAACACCGACAACGATAGTTCAGGTATACATGCCGACGTCGCAAGGTGAAGATGAACAGATAGAGAAAGTGTATGAGGATATTGAAAGGGTAATGCAGTATGTAAAGGGGGACGAAAATCTAATAGTCATGGGCAACTGGAATGCAGTTGTAGGGGAAGGAGTAGAAGAAAAGGTTACAGGAGAATATGGGCATGGGACAAGGAATGAAAGAGGAGAAAGACTACTTGAGTTCTGTAACAAGTTTCAGCTAGTAATAGCGAATACCCTGTTCAACAATCACAAGAGGAGGAGGTATACTTGGAAAAGGCCGGGAGATACGGGAAGATTTCAATTAGATTACATCATGGTCAGACAAAGATTCAGAAATCAGATACTGTATTGTAAGGCGTACCCAGGAGCAGATATAGACTCAGATCACAATATAGTAGTGATGAAGAGTAGGCTGAAGTTCAAGACATTAGTCAGGAAAAATCAATACGCAAAGAAGTGGGATACGGAAGTACTAAGGAATGACGAGATACGTTTGAAGTTCTCTAACGCTATAGATACAGCAATAAGGAATAGCGCAGTAGGCAGTACAGTTGAAGAGTAATGGACATCTCTAAAAAGGGCCATCTCAGAAGTTGGGAAGGAAAACATAGGTACAAAGAAGGTAGCTGCGAAGAAACCATGAGTAACAGAAGAAATACTTCAGTTGATTGATGAAAGGAGGAAGTACAAACATGTTCCGGGAAAATCAGGAATACAGAAATACAAGTCGCTGAGGAATGAAATAAATAGGAAGTGCAGGGAAGCTAAGACGACATGGCTGCAGGAAAAATGTGAAGACATCGAAAAAGATATGAATGTCGGAAGGACAGACTCAGCATACAGGAAAGTCAAAACAACCTTTGGTGACATTAAAAGCAACGGTGGTAACATTAAGAGTGCAACGGGAATTCCACTGTTAAATGGAGAGGAGAGAGCAGATAGGTGGAAAGAATACATTGAAAGCATCTATGAGGGTGAAGATTTGTCTGATGTAATAGAAGAAGAAACAGGAGTCGATTTAGAAGAGATAGGGGATCCAGTATTAGAATCGGAATTTAAAAGAGCTTTGGAGGACTTACGGTCAAATAAGGCAGAAGGGATAGATAACATTCCATCAGAATTTCTAAAATCATTGGGGGAAGTGGCAACAAAACGACTATTCACGTTGGTGTGTAGAATATATGAGTCTGGCGATGTACCATCTGACTTTCGGAAAAGCATCATCCACACAATTCCGAAGGCGGCAAGAGCTGACAAGTGCGAGAATCATCGCACAATCAGCTTAACAGCTCATACATCGAAGCTGCTTACAAGAATAATATACAGAAGAATGGAAAAGAAAATTGAGAATGCGCTAGGTGACGATCAGTTTGGCTTTAGGAAAAGTAAAGAGACGAGAGAGTCAATTCTGACGTTACGGCTAATAATGGAAGCAAGGCTAAAGAAAAATCAAGACACTTTCATAGGATTTGTCGACCTGGAAAAAGCGTTCGACAATATCAAATGCTGCAATCTGTTCGAGATTCTGAAAAAAGTAGGGGTAAGCTATAGGGAGAGACGGATCATATACAATATGTACAACAACCAAGAGGGAATGATAAGAGTGGACGATCAAGAACGAAGTGCTCGTATTAAGAAGGGTGTAAGACAAGGCTGTAGCCTTTCGCCCCTACTCTTCAATCTGTACATCGAGGAAGCAATGATGGAAATAAAAGAAAGGTTCAGGAGTGGAATTAAAATACAAGGTGAAAGGATATCAATGATACGATTCGCTATTGACATTGCTATCCTGAGTGAAAGTGAAGAAGAATTAAATGATCTGCTGAACGGAATGAACAGTCTAATGAGTACAAAGTATGGTTTGAAAGTCAATCGGAGAAAGACGAAGGTAATGAGAAGTAGTAGAAATGAGAACAGCGAGAAACTTAACATCAGGGTTGATGGTCACGAAGTCAATGAAGTTAAGGAATTCTGCTACCTAGGCAGTAAAATAACCAATGACGGACGGAGCAAGGCGGACATCAAAAGCAGACTCGCTATGGCAAAAAAGGCATATCTGGCCAAAAGAAGTCTACTAATATCAAATACCGGCCTTAATTTGAGGAAGAAATTTCTGAGGATGTACGTCCTGAGTACAGCATTGTATGGTAGTGAAACATGGACTGTGGGGAAGCCGGAACAGAAGAGAATCGAAGCATTTGAGATGTGGTGCTATAGACGAATGTTGAAAATTAGGTGGACTGATAAGGTAAGGAATGAGGAGGTTTCACGCAGAATCGGAGAGGAAAGGAATAATATATATAAAGGAATAATATATATAAAGGAATAATATATAAGGAGAAGGGACAGGATGATAGGACATCTGCTAAGACATGAGGGAATGACTTCCATGGTACTAGAGGGAGCTGTAGAGGGCAAAAACTGTAGAGGAAGACAGAGATTGGAATACGTCAAGCAAATAATTGAGGACGTAGGTTGCAAGTGCTACTCTGAGATGAAGAGGTTAGCACAGGAAAGGAATTCGTGGCGGGCCGCATCAAACCAGTCAGTAGACTGATGACCAAAAAAAGAAAAATGTAACTACACATGAAGATATGCGAGAGAGAATTCTCAGAGGACGTGCTTCAATAATATTCGATGTGTAAGGATTCCCACTCAATTAATGGTAAGAATACTGCAGCACTGCTTTGATACCAATGGTCATCATTTCTAACACCTGCTGTAAATGGACGTTCATGTGACCTTTGTGACCTTTGTTGCCTTACAGAGACCTTACTGCTACACATCATTCGATTCGTCTCGATAACCGCTATCAGAAAGTAAGTACCAAACTATAGCATCTCATTAAAAAAAAGAAAAAACATGGTTGACTTTCATATCTCTGAAACGACCCCACCCAGCAACAACAAACCAACGTCGTATTATGGCCATCTTTGTTCCATGCCACTTTTGTCCTACAAACTGTTCAGCTCCTGTCATACTTCTGGAGCTATTCTTGGCTGCAATAGTTAGTGAGTCACACTGTATAACTCTTTTTGACATAATTTTTTTCTTTGGTGACGATATGTTCATATAGGTAAAAAATGAGGATTGCTATGCTTCCAGGTATATAGTTTTTGCTACTTTTCCAGGTCATTCAACTACTCACTTGTTAGTAATAAAGCAGAAATGGTTTTAAGAACATAAGGAACATCTGATCATGTAAAACAACAATATCAGCACTGGTGATACATATATTAATGTTTAAACAACTGCCAGCACTGTTGGGATAGGATAGTAGTAATTGTGATGTCTTTATTTAAGCAGACACCACACCATTCAGTGATCCTGTGCACACTAAACAGTTCCACATTGCAACAAACCACCTTCCAACTGGTGTATCGAATAGACTAAGGCTGATCCCTATCAAATAAATTATGTCTTTCTGTGCAGTTAATTTGGAAAACTTTGCCACGAATAACAACTATGAATTGCTATTCGAAAAAGCATAGGCTGTGTAAGCAAGGGTTACTTTAAACTAAGTAGAATAGACAGACAATATAACCATTTTTCGATGCTACCAGACTTCCACAGTATTAAAACATCATTTTATTTCCTGCAGATTACTATTTTTAAGGTGTGCCGTACCAACCATTAAAAAGCGCTTTGCCATGTGGCAATAGCACAACAGACGTGACTTGCAACTTCAATAACATAGTAACAGGTCTAGGCTACATGGAAAATATTCGATTCTGTTATCAAACAATCCCTCCATAATATTACAATCATAATTAGTACCTACAGACACATGTCAGAATGCTATACAATACCCACTTTGGTAACATTACAGTGACATATAGATATACTATCAAAAATCAGAATGTGGAGGCGGATGTAGTCGAAATTTGCACGTTATTCGTCAAGCTTTAATATATACACTAGATATATGAGAGGTAGATAACATCATGTACTTAAATATGCACCTCTGAGTTTTCTCTCTATGAAAGTGTAGAGTAGCACTATACACACAAAAAAGCAAATGGAGGTTGCTCACCATAATACACTCATATGATTTCTCTGATTGTGGATTGCAGTCATAAGTATCACAATTGGTTAAGAATGTGCTTACATTTGGGTAACTAAAAGAGTCACATACAGTGCCATAAGAAGCAGAATAGCTCCAGATTCTTTCATAAACAATAGAGTGGCATATCGCTGAGCAGAACGAGTCAGTAGAAAATTTTGGTGACAGAATAAGGAAATTGATGCCAATATATATGGGCTGATGGAGAATGGAGAAGCAAACAAGGTTATTCTCCGGGCTGTGTGACATAGTGCATTAAAAGGTTTGTTACGGCAACTACCACCTGACATGTTGAGGAATGTATGGACAGAAAATGCCAAAGGCTTTGGTTGCCGCCATCAGGTTAATTGTGGAGCTCAGCTATAGTAACCGGGGTATGGGGTAACATAAGTGTCTCGTCTATTGATGTAAGTCTTATGGATGTGACGTTTGAGCCACATCTGGAGGTGGTATCGCCAATCACAATGTAGAGAAAGTAATGTGCTTGGTTATCATTAGCAGGATTGCAGAAATGTAAGAAACGAAGCGCATAGAGTTAGAATAGTCAAGCATTAAATATCTGAAGGGATCTCCAAATTAAATGATATTGTGAATACAATCGCAATGTACTGGATGCAGTCTCTTTTTTAGTAGATTTTGCACATCTAAGTGTTCTGGTACTGCTGCGATATATCATGATATGCATTAGTTTGCGTGGTACTTCAGGCACCAAAGACATACAGAGAGTGAGTTTCAATGAGGTAACAATCTTACAAAATACCCTGACACCCATATTCCTGACTAAAGAGCGTGATGTTAAGGTGTGATTTATAAGTTTACAGTGATGGTGCTGTGCATCTGTCATAATAAAAGCAGTATTTTGTTCTATGTTCTGCAATGCATCCAGAATGCCTTAACACACATCTAGTAACTGGAAAGCAGGCTGCCGAATATTTTTAAATGCCTGCGGAATAATTATGTATTTAATGATCAATTTTTTTTGCTTAAGTGCTAAACTACATTGAAAGGGATTACACAAGGACTCTAACACCATTCTGTGATATGGTAGCCAACTTTCCGAATTATATGAAGTGCCCTGACTAAAGGAAAAGATATACTTATGCTATGATAAGGAATTACAGTGCTTCATCCTACACAGAAAGAAAATTAATATGTGTGTACTAGGAAGAATTGACGGACACAAATGCTATGACTGACTGACGCAAGACAGAAAACTGAGGCCTTCCACACCGTAGTCTAGCACTTCCTAGCACATGTTGACTGCTTTGTTGGAGATGGTGGATGTTAATAACCACGGACAGGGGTTAAATGACGGAGGTACTCCATACCACATATTGTATCACGTCATCCGATTTTAGGTACAGACCACATTACCATTGTCTGGGGAACGCTTTATCGGACTGTGGTTCCATATCACCTGTTAACAAATGAATGTGATGTGGGAATAGAACACCATTATCCATCGCTGTACGTTAATGTGACACAACAGTGTGAACTGAGACAGAAATTTATGACTGAACTGTATGTACAATCAAATATACACTGATGTGCCAAAGAAACTGGTACAGGCATGCATATTCAAATACAGTTACGTAAATAGGCAGAATACGGCGCTGCAGTCGTCAACGCCTATATAAGACAATAAGTGTCTAGCGCAGTTGTTAGATCGGTTACTGCTGCTACAATGGCAGGTTATCAACATTTAAGCGAGTTTGAATGTGGTGTTATAGTCGGCGCACGAACGATGGGACACAGCATCGCCGAAGTAGCGATGAAGTGGGGATTTTCCAATACGACCATTTCACGAGTGTACCGTGAATATTACAAACCCGGTAACACATCAAATGTCCCACGTCGCTGCCCCCGGAAAAAGATCCTGTAAGAATGGGACCAACTATGACTGAAGAGAATCGTTCAACGTGACGTGGTGCAACACTTCCGCAAATTGATGCAGATTTCAATGCTGGGCCATCAACAAGTGTCAGCATGCGAACCATTCAACGAGACATCATCAAAAGCTTTCGGAGCCGAAGGCCCTTTCATGTACCCTTGATGACTGCACGACACAAAGCTTTATGCCTAGCCTGTGCCTGTTACCATTGACATTGGACTGCTGATGACTGGAAACATGTTACCTATTCGGACGAGTCTCGTTTCGATTGTATCGAGCGGATGGACGCGTACCGGTATGGAGACAACCTCATGAATCCATGACCCTGCATGTCAGCAGGGGACTGTTCAAGCTGGTGGAGGTTCTGTAATGGTGAGGGGTAGTTGGAGTGATGTGGGACCCCTGATACGTCTAGATACGACTCTGACACGTGACACGTACGTAAACATCCTGTCTGATCATCTTCATTCATTCATTTCCATTGTGCATTCCGACGGATTTGAGCAATTCCATCAGGAGAATGCGACTCCCCACACGTCCAGAATTGCTGCAGAGTGGCTCCAGGAACACTCTTCTGAGTTTAATCACTTCCACTGGCCGCCAAACTCCCCAGACATGAACATTATTGAGCATATCTGGGATGCCTTGCAATGTGCTGTTCAGAAGAGATCTCCACCCCCTCGTACTCTTACGGATTTATTGACAGCCTTGCAGGATTCATTGTGTCAATTCCCTCTAGCACTAGTACGTACATTAGTCGAGTCCATGCCTCGTCGTGTTGCGGCATTCCTGCGCGCTAGAGGGTGCCCTACATGATATTTGGCATGTGTACCAGTTTCTTTGACTCTTCAGTGTCTAAGACACGATGGAAGTGAGATGATGATCACTTGGCTAGAAGTACCGCCGTCTTGTATCTTAAGAATATGTAAAGCAGCTTGACGACTGTAGCTGATAAGTCTCCTGCGGTAGTGGAAAGTGCCAACATGATTTCCTCTAATATGCTTAAGGTCCTTCAGCTGTTAGGGAGGAAGAAGAAAATAGCTGACAAACACTCTGTTTTGTGGTTACTACTGAAGAACCTGACTGACCTTGTTATTCATATTTGTAATATAAATTAGACTGAAAATGGTACAATCCTACAGAAGAGGAAAGTCAATATGCTTACGCCAATGTAGATCCGTTTTTTGACAACGTTATTGTGGTTAAAATCTGTGATCAAATCGACCGTCACGTAGAATTGGTAAAGTGACCGACTATAATGGTAAAGAAAGAGGTATGGGTCATTTAATAATTAGCGACGTAGAAAGTTCTCCAAGTTCAGGTCTGTGAAACACAGCGTCAAGACAAAGCTACCATTCTCCTGCAGGGGAACGACAATGTGATAGTAAGAGAAATATTGGGATAAATCGGCAAGGCATCATTGGAAAACACTTAATGGAAATACATTGCCTTGACACCGGTCACCCTATGGAATACATCAACACGGAGATTCTGACTCGCACGTCCAACTATTGGGATAGTGTTATTAAGGAAGCTGTTCAACTCAAACTATCAAGCAACCTTACAAACAGAGATGGTGGATTTTATTTAAATGCTGCTTGGAATCCGGTTCTGTCTCTCATCAAAAAACAGAGGGACAGAATTAGTGCTACCTCACCTGTTGAGTAATAGTCACTATCGATATTTCTGATGTTGGTTATCTTTGGTTGTGTGTTGGCTCTGCGGTCACTTGTTCTGTGTGTGGTATCTTCCTTGTTTCTCCTCAGTGAACCGAGGTATTAAATTCCCTTCCACATTGCTTCCTCCTTGTAGTTGTGCCTTGAGAATGACAAGGTGTACTCCTGTCGAAATACCAGCGGTGGTCGACGACGTGACCCGGCAGCAAACCCGTAGGTTATTTGAACATCCATTATGTTCTTTCGCAGTCTTTAAAATCTGTACAGTATTCACAGGAGTGGTTTTAAAATGTTGTAAAATAATAAAAGAGGTACAAAATGCCTAGGCTTCTACTATCTTTCCATACTACTCTTTATTTAGTGTCACATTCTATATTTGATATTAATGTCTGTACACATACCTTTTATACCTCTTACACCTGTTTCTGATGGTATGGCTGCAGAAATAATAGTTCTGCACAGTTGCCTTTAGTAATGGAGTAGATACAAGCTGGTGCATCATACACAGCCCACTACCATTAAGTTCTCTTCTAGCCTCTAAAATCATTTTAAAATTCATAGCTATCTCACTTGCCACTAGTTCAGTCCCAAATTAGTCTGGCCAAAACTACATTGCCTAACAGTTATGATGTATCCTGCATTAATTCTCTACTTAGTTACATAAATAGGATATACTATCACGGAGATCTTCTTTTCAAATAAGTTTGATTAATCAGTGCTGAAATCTCTCTACAAAAATAAAAGAAAGGTATGTTGATGAAACATGCAGTTACAGATCAATATCATTATTTTTTGTGTTTTTTAATACTTGTGTAGTTATAATTTTTTTCAAGAATGATAACTTGTTAAGAAATTTCCTATTTGGTTTCATAAATAGCTCCTTAGTTAACAAAGCAATTTATTCTTTGTTACATAACACAAAAGAATAGTTTATTAAAAATACACGTTGAAACACTTTTGTTACTTAATGGCTTTTTACTATCTAAAAAATGGTGCACAACTAAATACACTGCAGGATAATACAACAAGTGGAAAATCGCAAAGTTAGTATTACTTTTATGGCTATTGTAGAAAGCAGAAATCCAGCGCCTACCTGGAGATAGCCTGTCGTCAATAAATTGACACGGAATTGACCTTCCTAGGTGCACACAGCGGTTCTGCGAGGCCACGGGAGGAGGGTGGAGGTGATCAAACTTAAATTTATCTCACTAAATTTTTCTTGTACCCACTCCGCGTTGTGTTAGAGCAAGTGTCAATATTATACATATCATCAAATGCAAATTATATGTACAGAACGCTTCACAATTCCTATTACAGGTTTCTAGTTGTTGTACAGTGAACTTAGTAAATAAAGTTTTGATAAAAAACCAATGTTTGGATATTCACCGTTTGGATGTACAATAGGTACATATTATTAGTTTCATATCCACCACTTCGCGGTACACACACAGTGGATAAAATGACTTTAGCCTTTGCGCTCCACAGGAGTTTCTCCACGTAGAGACTTACCTGTTTCTTACACAAGGTTTACCTTCGATGCATGCTTCCATACACACTGTCCACAAATCTTAGTACATGTCTGTGGAGCACCACAGTCATCTCAAAGTTACGAATGTACCAGTATCTCCAGTTGTTGTGGCTGGGCGAAAATGATGTGTGATGGACTGAGGTGACCTGCAAAATATTCTTGGTAAATGTGTTGTGAATCTATACCATTACATACTGCCCTTTGAAGTTTTATATACAGGGTGTTGCTAAATTCCCTTTACAGGCTTTGAGGATTTCTAGTGGGGATCAAGACAGTTAAGTTTAGCATGGGAACTCATGTCCAGAAATGTACCATATTACTGCTACACTCAAAATACCAAAACGCACGTTGCTCTCTAGCTCCTGCTGCTTGTCGTCTGGCTTCACTTTCAAGTAGGGCTCGATGTGACAACCACCGACGTCAACACTGATGTGGTACCACTGTACCATGTTCCAGTACACACCATCACCAATCTCTCTTGATGACCTCTTTAGCCAGATTCCTTCACGAAATACTGGTCCATATAATTTCCTCAGAATTTTTCTTTCTTGGGTTTCAGTCTCTCTAATTTTGGTATGACCGTGATTCACTGTAGTTTCCGCAGCTTAGAGTGCTTCTGGTAGGTTCACTGTGTTGTATCCCTTAGTTTTGCATTGACAGTAACAGATTTCTTATTGTAGTGATTCCAAATGAGCCTATATGGTTTCTGTATTTTGGAAATTCTTTCTTCGTTGCCTATGGACTTCAGTCCTGATAATTGGAGTATCTCTCCTAGATATTCGTAGTCCACAACTCGTGCCACTTTCCCGTACTGAGTTGTAATGGGGATATTATCTGCAGCGTTGTTTTTACTGTATTGAGTTTTCTCGTAGGAGATTTGTAGGCCAGTTTTCTGTGAGATTTCGTGAAGATTCTCCAGTGCAAGTTTGGCTTCTTCCCTATTGTTGGCCAGAATGGCTAGGTCATTCTCGAAAGCCAGGCACTTCACATTGATTCTCCGCTCTTTTTTAATAGCAAGTTGAGTTCCCTTTATTTTCTTTTCCCATGTCCTCACAATGTTTTCCAGATCCATGTTAAATAGAAGGCGGGAGCGCCATTTCCTTGACGAGCACCAGTAAGAATATGAAATGCTTCTGACGTTAGTTCCATGAATTTACATTTGGAGGTGTACTGCCGGCCGCGGTGGCCGCGCGGTTCTAGGCGCTGCAGTCCGGAACCGCGGGACTGCTACGGTCGCAGTTTCGAATCCTGCCTCGGGCATGGATATGTGTGATGTCCTTAGGTTAGTTAGGTTTAAGTAGTTCTAAGTTCTAGGGGACTGATGACCTAAGATGTTAAGTCCCACAGTGCTCAGAGCCATTTTTTTGGAGGTATACTACTGCTCTGTATAATATAAGTAGCAGTGAAATTCCCCTTTAATTATTTGGGTAGATCTTCGTTCCATTTTAATGGAGAGGATGAGTTACTGCACATTTCCGCTCTGCAGATATTTGTTCAGTTTCCCAAATGTTTCATATAATTCTGCGAGTTACTTTTGTGAGATTCCTATCATTTACTTTCCATATTTCTGCTATGATTCGGTCTTCCCCGGGAGACTTGTTGTTCGTCAAAGAGTTGATTATTTCCTTTACTTATTTAAGAAATGGTAGTTTTGAATCAGGATTGGATGAGGGTTTTTCAAAATCTAGTTGTTCTTTCGGAGGCTCGCAGTTGAGAAGCGAGTGAAAATATTTAGCTACAATTTGACAGTTCTTTCTTGCGTTGGATTCCAGTGATCCGTCAGGCCGGCGAATGCACAGATCCAGTAGTTTATATCCTGTCAGATTTTCTCTGAAAATATTGTAGATGTATTTGGTGTTGTTCTTGATGAACTCTTGTTCAGTTTTTTTAAGCCGGTTTATACCACATATACGTTTTTCTCTTCGTATCGCCTTAGATAAACATTCAAAAATTCCTGCCATTTTTCTAAAGTTTTGTTGCTACCGAAAGTTTGCCATGCTTGTGTTCTCTCTTCTATTGCTTCATCACATGCACTCTTCCACCACCTGTGTTTTCTCTTTCTTGTGGGTTTGACTAATCTCATAACGTTTTTTAATACTTCTGCAAGTTCCTTCCAGTTCGTTGTGTTTGATTGCCTAATTTCCTGAAGGATTTAACTTTTGTTGAGTTTCAGATATTCCTGATAAATTCTCAATGTTTTGTTCATTTGTGATTTTTTTCTGTTGGTTCGAAATCCAATTTTTCTTTGCAGCCAATGGCGGAGGGCCTAAAAAGTTCCTTCCTTGTTCGTACGTTGAGTTTTTCTTCGTACGTTGAGTATTTCTTTGATATTCTTATTGGTTACAGCAACATAGTCTATTATTATTGTCATTGTTATTATGAAACAGAAACAGACTCGAGGATTTATTAAGAACCTATTAATTTTAATTTTGTTTGGAAAATATATTTCTAATACGACTTTTAATGTAAATAATCCTGTCCACACTATCAATGTGATACTTGAGCCTGCGTAGCTGCACACAGACGGCTGATTAGAGATGGAATCGTTGACATAGAAAGCCCCATTTCTTCAATAATGGATTTGAATCTCTCTTTCTTTCATTCTTATGTTTTAATTTCAATGAACGTCGGGACACCATGTCACACAAACACGTAGTAGGAATACGTTAACTGCCATCTCAGAGACAGCCAAGATTTCACTTCTTGTTGACAACCAAAATGTATCCAAAACCACTTCGAAAAAAACTGACTTCAGTATTCTCTCCCAGTTGCACCTAAACGTAAATTATTCGAAAAACGTCACAGTCTACGAATGGATCACGAACTCAATCAAAATATTGAACATTCTGCATTTTTTTTTAATTCTGCTGCGAGAATACTGAACGTTCTTTAATTAAGTCCATGAAGACCGTATTATCGTCAGTAAGGCGCCAAACGGCTGGGAACTTATCACACGATCCATTTCCGACTCTACAAATTTAAGTTATTAGTAAATCCTTGAATATTGTTCGTAATAGTCAGAATGTTTTTGTTTCTACCTTACTTTTTTCTGTTTAGGTCATTTAAGTGTACGAAAGTCTCGGAAATATATGCCAACTTAGACACCCATTTATCATCTGTAAATAATTCCACATACTCATGCCCTTCAATGGTCAAAAACGCACGTACATCATCTCTAAGTTCGCGGTACCTCAAGGTAGCCACCGCACTTTTGTATTTAGCAGTAGTGTGCTGCGATCCCATTTCTTGACATAAGATGTTAGAAAGCCACATATTTAGGGTTCGCTATTTGATGAAGTTCACGACTCTTACTACTTCGTCCATTACAATTTTCAGTGGAGGTGGCAAAGACTTAGCAAGATCTCTATGCGATGAATGAGATAATGGTCAGTTCGTAAGTTAGGATTTATTTCGCGTGCTTTACTCACAAATCGTTTCACTCGGCCTGTCGGAGGAACAGTTTTGTCTGTACAAATACTAATAGAATACTTCCACGTTAATTCATTATCATTGCTGTTGTTATTTTGTTCAGCCGTCACTTTTGTAAGTAGTGTGATGCACCCCGTCACAAATACCTCTCCTGTGCCATCCTTCTCATCACAGTGTAGCAACTGCAGCCTACGATCTCAATTACTTCGCTGCATGTTTCCCAATCTCTGTCTTCTTCTACAGTTTTTACCATCTACAACTCTCTCTAGTACCGCGAAAGTTATTCCCTGTTGTCTTAACAGATGCCGTATCATCTTGCCCCATCTTATTGCGTTTCTCATATCTACCTTCCCTCGCTAATTCTTTATTCCTTATCAGTTCACATAAATTTCAACATTCTTCTGTAGCACCACCTCTCAAATGCTTCTATTCTCTTCTGTTCAGGCTTTCCCACAGTCCATGTTTCACCATCATACAATGCTGTGCTTCAAACGTTTATTCTCAGAAATTTCTTCCTGAAATTAAGGCCTATATTTGCTACCAGTAAAATTCTCTTGGCCAGCAATGTCCTTTTTCCCAGTGCTAATCTATTTCTTATGCCCTCCTTGCTCCGCCCATCAAGGGTTATTTTGCTGCCTAGGCAGCAGAGCTCCTTACCTTGGTTTGCCTCGTGAACACCGATGATGATGTTACGTTTCGCGCTATTCTAGTTTATACTACTTCTTATCTCTTTCGTCTTTCTTCGATTTACTCTCACAATAGTCTATGCTCATTAGACTGTTATTCCATTCAACAGACCCTGTAATTGTTCTTCACTTTGACTGGGGACAGAAATTTTATCTGTGAATCTTATCATTAACATCCTTTTACCTTGAATTTTAATCCCACTCTTGAATCTTACTTTAACTTCTGTCATTACTTCTTCACTGTCTAGATTAAACAGTAGGGGCGAAAGACTGCACCCTGTCTTACACCCTTTATAATCTGAACACTTCGTTCTTCGTCCTCCACTAGCATTGCTCTGTCTTGGTTCTTGCACATATTGTGTATTACCAGTCTTTCTCTATAACATACCCATGGTTTCTTCAGAATTTCGAACATATTGCACCATTTTATATAATCAAACGCGTTTTCCAGGTCGACAAATTTTACGAACGTGTCTTGAGAGACTGACTATATATCGCTAGTCTCACACATTTTACACATCAATGTGAACAGTTGTTTTGTTGCCACTTCCCCCATTGAATTTAGAAAATCCGATGGAATCTTATCAATCCCTTCTGTCTTATTCGATATTAAGAATCCTGAAGCTCTTTTAAATTCTGATCCTAATACTGGATCCCCTATCTCTTCTAAATCGACTCCTGTTTCTTCTTATGTCACATCAGGCAAATCTTCCCCCTATAGATGACTTCAATGTATTCTTTCCACCTACTCGCTCTCTCCTCTGAAGTTAACATTAGAATTTCCATTGAACTTTTAATATTTCTTCCGTTGGTCTTAATTTCACCGAAGGTGGGTTTGCCTATTCTAGACGCCATGTCAGTCCTTCCGACAATCATTTCTTTTTCGATTTCTTCATTTTTTCATGCAGCTATTTTGTCTTAGCTTCCCTGCACTTCCTATTAATTTCATTCATAACTTACTTGTATTTCTGTATTCCTGAATTTCCCTGGACATATTTGTGCTTCCCTCTTTCACTGATCAACTGAATTATTTCTTCTGTTACCTACGGTTTCTTCGCAATTAGCTTAATTGTATCTAAAATTTGCTTTCCAACTTCTGTGATTACCGATTTTAGAGCTGTCCGTTTCTCTTCAACTGAACTACCTACTGAGCTGTTCATTATCACATTATCTATAGCCTCAGAGAACGTGAAGAGTGTTTTTTTTTTATTCCTTAATATTTCCGTATACCACCTCTTTGCATACTGATTCTTCCTGACTAGTCTCTTAAAGTTTAGTCTACTTTTCATCATTTGCAACTTGTGATCGCAATGCATATCTGCTTCTGGGTAGGCCTTACAATCGAATATCCGATTTCAGAATCTCCGCCTCACCGCGATGTAATCTAACTGGAATTTTCCCGTATTTCTCGGCCTTTTCCAAGTATTGCTCCTTCTCTTATAATTCTTGAAGAGAGTTTTCGCTATTACTAATTGAAATTTATTGCAGAACTCAATCAGTCTTTCCACTCTCACATTCCTACTACCAAGCCAGTACTCTCCCGTAACCGTTTCTTTATTCCTTTCCCTACAACCGCATTTCAATCCCTAGTTTATATTAGATTTTCATCTCCCTTTATGTATGGATTATCCGTTCAGTATCCTCATATACTTTCTTTATCTTTTCATCTCCTGATTGCAACTTCGGCATGTATACCTGAACTATTCTCGACGGTGTAGGTTCGCTGCCGATTAAGACGTAAACAACCTTATCATTGAACTGTTCACGATAACTCACTCTTTGCCTTACCCTCCTATTCATAAAGAATCCTACTCCTGTTACATCATTTACTGCTGCTGTCGATATTGCTCTATATTCATCTGACTAAAAATTCTTGTCTTCTTTTCATTTCACTTGACCGAATCCCACTATATCTAGAATGAGCATTAGCATTTCCTTTTTCACATTTTCTACCTTCTCTATCACATTGAAACTTTTGACATCTGACGCCCCGACTCGAAGCACGTACCCTTCCGTTGGTTATTCAGTCTTTTTCTCATGGTGACCTCCACCTTCTCGGTTACCTCCCATAGGTCCACGTGGGGGACTAGTCTGGAATCTTTTTCCAATGAAGAGCTCATAATTACACGTTTTCATATACGGGCCAGATATCCTGTAGATATGCATTATGTGTCTTTAGTGCCATGGTTTCCATTGCCTTATGCATCCTCATGCCGTTGATCATTGCTGATTCGCCTTCCTTTTAGGGGAAAATTCCCACCCCATGGACAAGAGAGTGCCGTGATCCTTAGTCCTCTCCTCCGCCTCATCGGCAAGGCTGTTGGCTGAATGAGGGTGATTTCATATGCTGGAAGCCTTCGGCCGCCATTGCCGATAATTTTAATTGAAATTTAAGAAGTCCCGAGAATTGAATCCGGAACCAAGGACGTTTTGGTTACGAGGCAATGACGCTATCCCTAGACCATGGACCAAATATTCAGTTTTGGCACTAAATGTTTCTTCAGCAGCTGCTTGTTCTGGTAGTTATTTGGAAAAGGAAATGTTTGTCCTTACATCACCATAAACATACCTTAGGTAGGAAAGGAATTGTGCGTGACTTCCAATATCGGTGGACTCGTGGATCTGAAGTGAGAACCTAAGACTGCTCTTTATTTTCTCCTTCATAATGCCTTCGATGTCACTGGACATGTCACTAACTTGGTGGATGATTGTGTCAGCAGAGAGGAATTTCTGAAATTTCAGTTGCAGTTTCTGAACCAAGAACTTTTTTCACTATTTCTTTATGCGGTGGCGGTAACAACGTTTCTGCTGTTGTGTGTGGTTTTTTGAACCTTAGCAATTAGTTCAGCTACCTTGTAACTACCTTCCTGTACTTTTCGCGAAATAAATACCGATGTAGTCATTAATTTCACTTGCTTTTTATTTTGTTCCAACAACCGACGAAAATAATTCACATATTTACTTAACAGTCCGGAATGTTTTGTTGAGAAATGTCGTTTCAATTTACTGGTAAGCGTAGCAGCGTTACTGAATGCATCACCACACACAACGCACTCGGGGAGTGGGCATGTTTTGTCACCCCCCCCCCCCCTTTCCAAAAAAAAAAAAAAGACCGTTATAACCATTGCATACACTGAGCGTATCCCTATTGGAAGAAAAATAGTTTAATAACATTGTAATAGAAAATACTGATGTAGAAATCACATTATTGGCACTGCTGCAGAGAACGGGTGTTATAAAACTTAACTGGAATACTCAAACAGCGGAAAGTCCAGAGTGGACTACGAACCATATTACTGAACTGAAATACAGTCTTGTTTTGTTTTCTGACAATATGTGAAGCTTCTTGTTGTCTGACAACGTGTAGATCCTTTAGCGGCAAACGAAAACAACAATAAAGTTTAGGAAACGGCTACAAAGTGGAACAAACATAAAAAAGGCAATAAAACTCGTAACATAGAACATTCCCGCTAATCCACGAAATTTTAGGGAAAAAGCACATACAGCAAGCCGTACACAAAAGATGCAATGTTACAAGTTCTCTCACCCTAGCGGCATAGCCCGTACAGTGGTACAGGCGATAATACAATTAAGATACGTAAAGCTGAGTAAATAAATTACATTTGATTTCCATGAAAATAACACAGTTCTCATCATGTAATAAACGACTAACGAATAAACAAGCACCTTTTTCCTTAAGAACGGGCCGGCCGGTGTGGCCGTGCGGTTCTAAGCGCTTCAGTTTAGAACCGCGTGTCCGCTACGGTGGCAGGTTCGAATCCTGCCTCGGGCATGGATGTGTGTGATGTCCTTAGGTTAGTTAGGTTTAAGCAGTTCTAAGTTCTAGGGGACGGATGACCTCAGAAGTTAAGTCCCATAGTGCTCAAAGCCATTTGAACCATTTGAACCTTAAGAACGAAGGAAATAAATTATATTTGACTCCCTTGACAACATAAAAATTCGCGGTATGTCTAAAATGGAAATCACTTAGTTTTTTACAATAATATGTAAGTATTCGTGTCTCACCCTTCGCTAAGTGTCTCCAAACGTGTTCTTCGTTTGGTTTCCTAAAACTGAACAAGAGAGTTATACAGAAATTGTACGTGGAACTGTAGTAAGGATCGAACCCCAGCCAAAGGCTGAGCAGTGCCGTGCGAAGTCATCTACACTATGAGGTATGGCAATGTTAGTGGCAGAGGGTGGTCGGATGCCGTTCCTCCTGACAACCTGTAACCTCCCCCTCACTTATCGGCCTCAACGACAGTGAAAAATTAAACCGCGTGCACCTAATGGAAATTTGGGAAAAGCAATCGTCACCGAAGTTAGTTTGTCGGTAAAGAGGGAGGAAAGGGTTACATCTAAATGAAAGGAAAAATGCAAATGAAATTGGTGGAAATTAATTTTGAGAAAAGGGTAAAATTAATAAAGAAAGTAAATGTGTGGTCGTCACGTTAACAATTAATTGGCGTTAATTGGATATTTGAGATTTGGGGAAAATTACGGACGCCAGTCCTATGGACAACTACTATAATAACTGAAAATGAAAGACTAATGCACATACAATTAGCACTAAAAGCGTGGCAACTGAAGAGTGACACGTGTTGTGTGAAAACTCAACGTTTGTCAGAAGTAATAAATTTCGCTACACTGTGATTTAATGTAGCAAAAGAATTAATAAAACCGGAAAATTGAAAGTTAATTTAGTGACTGAAATTAATAGTGAACTTAGTTTCTGAAGCACTACAAAATTCAGTGAAATAAGGTTAGTCTTGAGTTACCTCAACAATCATTTCGAAAGCTACTTGAATCTACGTAATTTAGAAATAAGAGATTTAAATTTGGACTTCAATTAAATGATTGTGAACAATTAACAATAGTAAAATTTATTCCGTACCACGCTGAGTTGCAGTCACAGGTAAGCTAAAATATGGTAACAAAACTCGCACTCTTAATTTCTGCTTGTGTAGTCTAAATATTGTAGCCAGCTATGAATACATCAACTGAACTTTGAAATTAAAGCAGTGAAATGGAATGATATTACTTTAATACTGGCGTACGAATTTCAACGACACTCAGGTTCATTCCAGAAAAGGAAGGGACCCTGCTTGGTAATGCAATTGGGACAATGAGCAACAAAGGTTCATGCTACGTTGCTGTAATTTAGTTATGAAAATGGAACAGTTTGAAAAGCTGAGGTCTGCCATACAGTTCTAAAACTTTACGTGCTTTTAGTCTTCCTTGTTGGTTGATTGAAGGTTTGCAGTCGTCAATCGGGGAGGTGGCGACAGTCACTCATTGTCGGCCGTCGCTGCTGCAGAAGCTGGATGTTGGCGCGCCTTCTTCTCGATACGGTCACCAGGCGAAACGGGCTCTTGATGTGCGCCAGCTAATGCTTCCCGTCCGCGACACCGTGTAAGAAACTATCATAGCAAGTCGAGCGCAATTACATGCTGCCAAACCCCGAAAGCGCGGCAACTCGCGGGAGCGTCACACAACACACCTGCTCCACCGCCCTACTCCAGCCAGACTCCCTCTGCCAGCGCTGCATGCGGCAGAGTTAACACTACCAAAGCTCCTAAACACTTCGGTTCTCCACACGACCTATCAATGTAATCGTTCGATAGCATAGTTTTTCCTAGGCTAGACTCAGCGTATAAATACAAATAATATTTGCAAAACAATCCAATTATACATCGACACAAATGCATATATATATATATATATATATATATATATATATATATATATATATATATATATATATATATATATATATATATATATATATCCTGGAAGAGGCATGCTAACAAGCCCTAAAGTCCGGTTCCAGTTACATGTCTATATACTGCAGTAAATGCCAGGTACTTATATTTAATAACGGATTTAAACTATTACTTGCTTTCACTATGTTTCTGTTATTATTGCAATTGGTGGATACAACACGCTCCACCTGTTGTAACGATATCTAGCGTACAGGACTCTTATTCGGTTTACAAAGCACCTGTGTGTCGGAATATTTTATCAAATACATCCTAAGTTTGTGGACCAGGCAGTATAGTCAATACAAAGTGAGTGTAGTGGGGAGTTAGTCACAACAGTGCTGTGATGTATTCAAACCAAGTTATATATACTACTGGAGTATGTAAAACTTTAATTGCAGTATCGCTTTCCTTGAATGCTGCATGACTTACGTGGATGTAGCAGATATTTTTATAAGATGGCAATGGTGTTAAGGTAATATAAAGATGTTCCGCAGGCTCGATGTAGTCATTCTAATCCTAGGTCTCCATTAGAGATTATGTGCAGCTGATACATCCACTTCAAATTGGAAGAGAATCAACGTCTGTCGGCAGAGTTATACGCTCTGAGAGAGACGTTTTAGTGTGCTAACGAAGCATCTATGATATTTGACTATCGTTTTTCTTTCCACCGTGTTGCAGGCTGATGAAATAACATGTCCCACAGTGCAAAACAAGATATTCATGCGACGTAAGAGAACAGATATCCCTACTTGCCGTCCCAGTGTAAGGAGGTAAATTATCAGCGTAGTAAATTTCCCTCAGAGCAGCAAGTTCATTCATAAGAATGTAACACTTAATGAAAAACAAATGACAATTTTCAATGCGAAATGAAATAATTGTCGCTTTTATAAACGTAAAATAAGTCCTGTCTTAAATGGTGTGAGGCCATAATTACAAAATGGTTGTATGATTTTGTAATTTTCTTTTAGTGCAACATACGGCATGAAACGCAATGAGATAAGGTAGTCCTCAGAGGGAAACAAGTTATTTACGTGAGGTAATACTACAAACTCGCCTACTTGCAGTTCTAATGCAATGTGATTTATTGTCCCCTGTGTGAATTGTTCGGAGACCTCAAAACCCATTCATAAATTTCTACAGGATAACGAACAGTACACAACTGTTGCGTGGCTGTTTCATTGAGGAAAAACAAGGGCCTGGAGTTGAAAAAAATATTCATCTTAATACATACAAGACTACCTCCACTGGAATTTGGAAAAACAAAATATTTGTTAAACAAATGTTTATATGCTTTTGAAGAAAAGTTTCTTTCAATGCTTCAATTTGCCGCACATAAATGATTGACTATTAGTTTTGATCATATATGATGATCATCTTCTGATCTGAGGTTCACAACAGCGTATTTTACTGTTTTCTGGAAATTATCTTAAATGATTAATTATGTCATTTTATGCTCCTAACATGCATATTTTCCCCTCTTGAATTTCTGTATTCCTTTACAGAAACGGAATGAAATTCAAATAATTTAAAAGCCCGCTAAAGCGCTCCATTCGAGAGTCATGTGCTGCCTATGACGTCACTGGCTAGCTAGCTGCTCCTACTGTCGCTATGCTATTTCACAGTGATGTCTTGTTTAGGAATTTACGTTCCGGAAAATGGATTGCACATGGTATGTGGTACCACACTGCGAAAAAACGTCTGTAAAAACTACTTAAAACTTGTTTCTGAGCGAATGAGAATGTGCCTAAAACGTGGTTGCACTGTACCGGCAAATTGCCACCACGTCGAGACACAATTTCACTAACTTAATTAAAAACGTTTGTTTCTGTGAAGTATTAACTTCCCCTCGAGATACGCTCTCCCCCTGTTACAACGAAGGATCGAAAGTATTTGTCATTTTACCCAACTACATCTGTATTATTCGGCAGCTCAGTTTTTAGAGAGGCAGACCATCGAATTTTATAAGATGATGTCCACTGATCGCTCGTTCGATTCTAACCCGATAGAGCATTTGAACTTATTTGGAAAATGACTCGACAATCCTCTCAAATGAAAACCAAATCACAATCACAAAATTTTACCGCACTGATCGCAAACAGAATATTATTGTGTTTTCCTTGCTGTTTGCATACACTTATACTTGCAATCACAGTTCACGCACGTCACGTTATAAAAGATATTTTCTAGTTAATGTGACCACATACCTTATAGTTCTTTAGAAACAAGGTTTTTATTTTCGTACTGTCCAACTAGCATCCTTTTTATATAAACTTTTGCAGTTTCATCATCTTACATAAAGATGAAGTAAGTTTGCTTCAGACGCTAACGTCCTGCACCTCGTCGTACTGTGGGGCGTATGGTGATGTCTTCAATAGTAGAAATGCTTTTCAAAAAGGTGAGTTTTTAGTTCGCAAAGTAAATACATTTATTCTCTGTTGTCCATTTCTCAGATTAAGAGTAATTTGAAACTAAATATAATACATTCTGGATTGGAAGCAACTGCTACAATCAATTATTGCTAATGTTATTTTCTTATTTCGTGTAAAACTTTAAAGTTATGTGACCAATTCAAGATTTGAACATGTGACCTCTTCGTCGGTTGTCAAATGCGCTATCCGTTGCGCCTCCGAACATCTGGTGCAACCAGTATCTCCGCTGAGTATCTTCTGCAAAGGAAATTAGCACTAAGTTTCGCCAAGAATAATTTCATTGTGTTCTGAGTCGCAACTAATGACTGATTGTCGACAATCTGTTTACAATACACTGACCCATTTATAAAAGGTCTACAATTCCTTGGTTTTGAGCGAGTTTAATGATGTAACAGGGAGCAGGGAAACGAATGTCCGTTGCCGCTCTACATGGGTGGAGCATAAATGCATCAACTTTCGTAAGACTTCCTCTATCACTGCTCACAAAATTCTGTTGTTATTTAAAAGTTGTAATTGAGTTTTCTATCACGAAATAGTTGAAATGTTTGCAGAAAATGTACATAAAAACCTCATGACTTAGGCTAACGCTCATATAACATACGTATAGCTTCGTCTTACTCCTTGTCTGTGACGTCACTAGAGCATCAGCCAATAACAGAGCATTTTCGATCATGTGGCCAGATCTTGATATTTAATGACTTTCAAGCTTTAAGTACATAAAATAACATATTTTTTGAGAATACTGACAGTAAATGCTATTTAAATGCTATACTCAGAATAACAACAATCCGAATCACATTTTTAACGCAGGAAAACGCCTAATGGTCATAGGTTACAGTCTTTTAAATACAAGTAATCAGCCTGGAGTTACACATTAAACTTCCAACACATTTGCGTCCAATCCTTCATAGCTATTTCTCCTTGCACACAACATGTTGCTCATAAAAATCTGTTGCTTACCGATAGAAACGGTTGCCAAGTGTTTGATGCTCATGTGTTAGAATTTCTTACTGTCTAACTTCAGACTAACTCATTTTGCTTAAAAGAGTTTGACCCATCACAAATTGTGAACACTCTAGTCTGAAAAATATCGTCATAAATAATGGAAACTAGTCGTCAGTCATTTACACCGAATGAAGTTGCGAAATGGTTAGCACACTGGACTTGCATACGGGACGACGACGGTTCAAATCCCCGTAAACCATCCTCATTTATAGTTTCCGTCGTTTCGCTAAATAGCTTAAAGAAAATGCCGCGATGGTTCCTTTGAAAGAACACGCCTTATTTCCATGCCATCCGTCGTCAAATCGAGTTTGTGCTTCGTCCATAAAGACCTCATTGTTGACGAGACGTTAAATTCTAATCTTCATCCTTTTTCAGTTATGTCATGCAGCTGAGACTAAAAATGAAGTTTTCTTAAAACATACACAATTACGATACACCTCACGACAAAATGTCGTCGTCAAGTTTATACAAATCTTCGTCACGGAATTTATGAAACAGAGGCAGCTTACGTTCTTTCTGAAGCTACAGTAGCGGATCTATGTTTTTTCTAAGACATAGTAATGTAATAGTAATGCTTAACCTCCTGTCGATATCGGGTTATTAAAAATTCTGCACACTCTCAAACTTGTAACGGTTGGAGACAAAAACTAGGCCTGGCATTTTCAAAAAAACTATGCAGGCACTTATGCCTTTGGAGGAAGCACGGAAAACCACAGAATTCCTGCATGTCTCAAAACGAGTGCAGTTTTTTGACTTGTGTATCTCGCAAATTGACGCTGAAGTTCTACAAAGCTTTCCACATGAATCAGTGCGTGCTACATTTTCGAATTTCGCTACCTTTTATCTCAGAGACATAATTTTCTGCTGTGAAAAGTTGCCAAATTAAGCAAAATACACCTCTCAGTTGTTGGGGTTTTGAAGTCTCACAGATCAGAAAAATAATGGTGTATTAAGAGGGTGGGATTCTAATAAGGATATATACAGAATCTCTCACTCAAATGTCAACCTCACACACCCGTGGCGTACCCTTCCAAGCCAATGAGACTCTGGTCATAAATATGAGATGTATACCTGTAAGCTCGAGTGCGGAGGAAATGCAGCACTATTACTCATTTAAGAAGAGATAGAGCTGCCATCTTCGACCTTACCAGTCAAAGACTATTACCAGTCTGACCTGCTCTGAGCTGCTAACCCATTCAAGAACGTTTTAAATACTCTTAGTTCCCAAAATTTGCCTCGGAAAACAGGAAGGCCAAGTAAAACATACAAAATTATACAGAAGTTTTGACATTAGGACTGATCACTATCACGTAACTTATCAACCAGACGCGTTTGCTGAATGGAAGAAGAAATCTTTTACTACATAGCACTAAGTGAAGAGATTTATAAAGTATATTTTCTGAAAATTAGCTGATTGAAGAAGAATGGACAAATATTCAGAAAGCTACAAAAAGCTGCAAATGAAGCGTCAAGAAAGGAGAAGAACTATCGCCGAAAACATGGATTAAAAATTTGGCCAACAGAAACTGCGGAAGCAATGTAAGAAAAACAGACAGCATTTAAAATATCTTTCAAAGCCTAGCCTGGGAAATAAATAAATCTATAAACAGAAAAGGAACTACACAAAAGGAATAGTGAAGAGAGTCCACTAGCAAGGCTGGTACATTAGCAATCTACATCTACATCTACATCTACATGGATACTCTGCAAATCACATTTAAGTGCCTGGCAGAGGGTTCATCGTACCACCTTCATAATTTTCTATTATTCCAATCTCGTATAGCGCGCGGAAAGAATGAACACCTATATCTTTCCGTACGAGCTCTTATTCCCCTTATTTTATCGTGGTGATCGTTCCTCCCTATGTAGGTCGGTGTCAACAAAATATTTTTGCATTCGGAGGAGAAAGTTGGTGACTGGAATTTCGTGAGAAGATTCCGTCGCAACGAAAAACGCCTTTCTTTTAACGATTTCCAACCCAAATGCTGTATCATTTCTGTGACACTCTCTCCCATATTTCACGATAATACAATATAGAACATCGCATTCATGACCGACAGCAGATAACATACAAAGTTTTGAAAACATTTATTTTAATTAATATTACGAAAGAAGAGTGGATTAGACACTATTAAAAGCTTCTGGCATATTGTTAATATGGAACTGAAGAAAGAAAAGGATCTAGAAATAGAAGCAAAGGCCTAGAAGACATAGCAATAAAAGAACTCATAACAACTTTGAATACCACAAAAGAGCTACGTGCAAGACGTTTAGATGGAATTAATGCAGACTTCATTAAATATGGTTGATTATCACTAAAACTTGAATTTTAGCATTTGTTTAACGGGTACTGGAAGGAAAAAGATGTACCAAGAAACTAGGAGAAAGCTAAAGTAATATCTAAGGGTCAGTCAAATGAAAACGAAACAGATGGAAAAAAGGAATTAAACTGTTTATCATAGCAAAAGTAATTGCAATAATTATTACTACTTTTATACCACTGTAAGACAAGACAGTCATTGTTTTCCTGGAAAGACATTTGCGATTGCCAGAGAAACTGTGATCGTACCCATGCGTGCAGCTCTTCGTCCAAAGCAAATCAACGGCGACGAATGTCTTTCGTCAAGGGTCCAAAAATATGGAAACTGCATGGTGAGAGATCTAGACGGGCATACCCACATGTTGCTAAGGTTGTTTAGACTTCACTACAGAAGTATCTGTAGGAAGCACTTACACGTCCTCCATAGAGTCCTGATCTCTCCCCATACAATTTAAATATTATTGGAGCCCTGAAGAAAGACATTCATGGTCGTCGATTTGCTTCGGACGAAGACGTGCACGCCTGAGTAGAATCATAGTTCCAATTTCAACCGCAAACATGTTTTCATGAAGGCAATGACCTTCTTGTCTCACAGTGGTACAAATGAATTAAGAGTTAAGGCGTTTTTAAAGAAATAAACAGTTTATTTACTTTTTTCCATCTGTCTGGTTTTCATTTGACTGCCCCTTAAAAAAGAATGAAGAAAAAAAAATGAAAACTACACAGTGATCTTGACGTAGCGTGTAAACTTTGCGCACGGATTTTTAAACCAAGACTGAAAATAATAGAAAAAATTGTACTAATTTAAGAATAGATTACTGATAAGTAGAGAGTTGAACAAAAAAAAAAAAAAAAGAAATACACATAGGCCTTATTGCTCTTATAGATTTTGAGAAGGCTTTGGATAATGTGGTTAGAGAAAAGTTATGAAGAACGTTGGAGTGCAGCCTCCAACAGCTACAAAAATATGTAGAAAGAAACATCAGTAATCTCAAATATAGACGGTATATATATAAAACCTATACAATTAAGTAGAGGGATAAGATAATGCTGCTTATTCTCTTCGCTACTGAATTTTTACGTTGACGATGCAGGTCATATTGAATTTAAGGATAAACTCTGGGGTATAACTAAACATTTCGGTAAAGCTAAAACCACTCATATATCCTAATGATGTGTCACTGAAATTTTTTTCGAGAAAATAGTTTACACAAAAGAATTGATGAATTAAATAAAATATCTTCAGAATATAATATGGAAATATCTTCTTGTAAATCTAAGTCAATTGCAAGTTGTCGAAAATATCGACTGAGAACTAAAGGATTAGTTAATGGAAAAACAGTTGAACATGTAATATATTGCAACTAACTTGAATTATTATTGTTACTATTTTCCTACCCAGGACAGTACAGCACAGCTATTTACAAACACAAAACATATCTACAACATATACACAAGACACTGACATGTCAAACTGATTTTGAGGCCCAGAATTCGGGAGCCTTGATTGATGGAACATTTGCTGGGATCAGGTTCTCCAGAGTGCAGGCAACTTCGGGCAGTCCACGAGGTGTTCACTGTCTTGAACTTCTTCACGTTAACAGGTTGCATCTCCAGTAATGTAACCCCACCGCTTCAAATTTTGTTTGCACCCCATAACTTCAGTCTGAAGTTTGTTCAAAGTGTTCCACGTCTAGTAGGGTAGTTGGAAACCAGCAGTGGATTGTTCTTTAAGGTTTTACTTATTACTTCTAGTTGCCTTGTTTCGCCGTAGTTCTATTCGGTGGAGGAAGGTGATGACGTAACTGTTCCATTTGTTCAGGGAAAGCCTTTTCTCGACTTCAACCTAGGACATGACGCTTCGCTTCCAAACGTATGCCTCGAATCATTTTCCTGTTTCTTCTTCTCAACCTCTGTCGCTGTTCTTCGTCTAATATCCTGGAGTATTATGCCTGTAAGATGGAATATCTTGTCAACTGGAGTTGATCGTGATAATGCGGCCTGTCTCGTTACGAACGGTGTTAACGTGTCTGGTGCGTGCGGAATTCCGATAGACTAGTGCTATATATTCTGCCATAGAGAAGCGTATAACCAGAGCAGACGTACTTAGAACATGATATCCCTGCGTGCTGTTAGAGAGCTTGCGTGTAATATCTTTTAGGTTGTAGACTTTGAGCTTCATGTTTTCGCAAATGGTTTTGAAAGTAAGTATCCTATCGAGCTTTACTCTGAGATATGTTGGAGTGTCCCAGTATTGTGGTTACTTTTCCCTCCACGTTACTTCTAATTTTTTTAGCTGGTCCATTTCTCAAGTGAAACGCACAAACCTGTCTTTTGGATGGGTTAGGTTTTAGGTAGTATTCTGACAGATTTTCGAGGGTTGCAGTCAGTTTCATTTGTACCTCCCCAAACGTTCTTCCTTGGGCTGCAACTGCTGGCTGCTGCGACGTCGGCATAAATGAAAGTTTTTGTGTTTTTTCCGACAGGTTGGTCACTAGCGAAGATCTTGTATACGTAAAGCGCCAACACACTGCCTTCGGGAAGCCCGTTCGTCTGGATTCTTCCATCGGCCATTATTTACCCGACCAAGTACAGACAGGGACATTAATGCACACGTTCGTTTTTGCAATCAACATCAATCACAACACTATGAGGGTAGTCATAATGACTGTAATTGTAAAAGCAATACTGAGGAGAAAATGTTGAAATAACGTCAATTCCAGATCTACAACCCAGACAAGAAAAATGTTCATCCCGTAGTGTTTATAAGAAGTTTTAGGGGAGCAATACTGAGGAGAAAATGTTGAAATAACGTCTGGATTCTTCCATCGGCTTCTCTTGTTATTCACGGTGACAAACAACAGCCTGTTTTATAGTAGATTTTGGATGAATTGCTTTAATTGGTAGTCCTTGGTGATTTAATAAATCTTCCTTGCGAGTCTGTTATTATTTAGTGGTGTCATACGTCGGTCTTCCCACGAATGCTACACCTGTAATCTGCCCTCTCCTGTACCGGTTCCCTACATGCTGACTTAGCCTGAGGATCTGGCCACAAAATGTTTTTTCCCGTGCAGAATCCTGCTTGTTTAATAAGGTTTTCGTATACATATCCCGACGTGCGGTTCAGAATAATTCTTTCCAACAGTTTCTGTAGAAGATAGAGTAGTGATACTCGTCTTAAATTCTTGTGGTCTGTCGGATCTTTCCCAGGTTTTAATAAGGCCACCACTCTAGCTTTACGCCAGATTTAGGATATCTGTTACTTGGAGACACAGTTGTTAATGACATTATAAATTCCATTGTTTGGTGCCTGGCCTGAATCTCTTTATTTGCTCAATTGGTAGGTCATTTAAGCTTGGAGCTTCGTTGTTATTCACGTAGTGCATGCTGCCCTGTACTTCCTCTTAAGTGAAAGGGCAAACAATTAAGTGATTTTTGGATGTAAGATGTCGTATGAATACGAAGAAGACATAAAGATTACCTGGAACATGACAAATGTAATTTTATTGCTTAAACAATATATTGTTTTTAAATAATGTTCCGGTATTTGTTACACTGAAATTTAGTGTCGTGTAAAATGACATTGTACATTCACTTAAGAGGGCCATCTGAAAAGTAATGCCTTCGAATTTTAAATGTGAAAACTCTTAAAGCTTTTTAATAAAACAAACTTTATTAACATTCTGCATCTTTATTCTTCACGTCACACTTTCTCAACCATGGCGACAAACGAGAGACCAGTGTGTTGTTACCGGTCTGTATAACGAGTGACTTTTTAAACGGAGCCACAATTTCACCTCTGTCTGCAGCGCTTCATCGCCCAAAGCGAAGTCCTGGAAGAAGCTCTATGAGTTTCGGAGACACATGAAAACCGGATGACGCCAAGTCGGCACTGTATGGAGGTTGACCGCTAACAATGAACACAATGTGTTGGATTGCTGCAGACGGCGCAGAGGGCGTGTGTGGTCTGGCATTGTCGTGCTGAAGGAGACGGTGCTCCGTGTGAGGACGGACTCTTCGAATTCGAAACTCGCATACAGCTGGCTGTTTCTCACGCATCGACATAGTTACGTTACACAACACCATGGCAGGCACTACAATTCGGAGCCCCCTAGCGGAAGAGGGCTGCAAACAGGTAAACATGAAGAATAAAGATTTAGAATATTAATAACGTTTGCTTTATTTAAAAAGCTTTACGTTTTCACATTTAAAATTCCGAAGCAATATTTTTCAGAACGCTCTCGAGCTTTCCAGTGGTATTTAATCGTTAATTCGTTGTACAGTTACTTGCTCTGTTTAGCGATATTCTGTTTTGAACTATGTAACTAGCTTCAGGTAATAAATCTTTCCTATCTATTGTGATTACGTCTGCTTAGAAATTCTCTTTAAGTTAATTACGAGACATAAAAAACATAAAAAAATAGTTCTAGGCTGCTATCATGGTGTCACTGGCAACAACTGACACAGCGCCTCACCTTTCGTTTCATATTATTTTCACAGTTGCTCGCTACATTCTTTGAAGAAATGACTGTTACCCGTACCTACCTGACAACAAATTATTTTCAAACTATTTTCTTCACTAGCCACTGCAACATTTATCATTAAAGTGCATATCTCCTTGCAATTTCTTAGCAGATTAAAACAGTGTGCGGGACCGGAACTCAAAGTTGAAACTTCTGCCTTTCACAGGGAATCACCCTATCGTCTGAGCTATTCAAGCAGGCTCACGATCCGCTCACGCAGCTCTGCTTCTACCTGTTCAACTTCACAGAACAAAGCATTCATTCTGGTAACAATCACCCAGGCTATGGCTAAGCCATGCCTCTTCCCAGATGTACTAGTCCGCAAGGCATGCAGGAGAATTTCTGTGACGCTGGGATACGAGCTGTGGTACTGGCGGGATTAGATCCGTGAGGGTGAGCTGTGAGTTGTGTTTCGATAGCTCAGTCGATGGAGCACTTGTCCGCGAAATACAGAGCTCCCAGGTACAAGTCCCGGTCCGGCACACAGTTCTAATCTGCCAGCAATTTTCAAATTAGCGGACACTCCGCTAAGAGTGAAAATTCATTCTGGATACATTACACCTCGTTCCGATTTTCCTGTTTCCTTACAACTTTCAGATTACCAAAGGTCATTCTAAACGCACAGCCTTAGCATGTATCCCCTCTTTCTGCAGTCCCCACCATAAAATTCTGTTGAATAATAACTTTTCTTTGCCTTTTCTAAAGGACGTATTCACCAGGGGTTTAAGAAGAATGCATGTCCTGTGGATATACAAAGTACTTCATATCTTTAATGCACTAGTTTATGTTGTCTATTTCGAGTCTTCGCCGTTCACCAACGCTTTTTCTTGGGACTTCAGGGAAGTCTTCCGTTTCCTCTGCCGAAGGGTGCACTGAATCGTTATTTGCCCCTCCACGCTCTATTATCTTTAAAGAGACAATTGGTAAAATGCAGATACATCGCTGCACCTGACGTTGTAGATAGTATGTGCTTGCGATCTGTGAACATCTGAGCTGTTTTGAATCTAATCAAGACATGAGGGTCAATTCTAAACTATGTTCACCGTCCGATCAGGAATATCTTTTGTACTATCAACTGTTATGAAACACATTGTTGTTCATGCAGCAGGATATTGTTGTGAGAAAAGACAGACTAAACAAGTAATCTCCTCACTACGAGCATCGAGATAATCTCAGACATTATGGTCGATCGTCAGGTGGTTCAGGTGGACACTGATCGCTAATCAAGTTATGCGGAAATCCCGTCGTGACTGGAGCTTATGTGAGAAACGATATTCACTGCTTATGTCCATCTGGCTGTCCTCTTTGTGATTAATTGCAGTACTTATTCCTTATCGTTATCGGTCGTTATCGTCACTAGAATAACAAATTATTGCTGGAAGAGACAAACAAGGCGAGTTTTTAATGAATTATATCTGTTGAGCTTCCTAATGAGATGTCAGTCATTTCTTTGACGACCACAGTTCATTTAATGTAAGGGAGATCTGTTACTACTGTCTATGGCTCTTATACATCTACATATACCGTGCATCCACTTCGTTCTTACATCACTGTTATTTGTACTCTATGACAAGTCTTAGTCAGTAACGACATAAGCTCATTTCTCATCTATGTGTATATGCTGCAGGTAAACAACTGACTCGCTTCAGTTTGATCTACTCTAACGGTTTTGTCCGTGAGCCTTCCAACATTTATCGGGAAACAAAGAAACCAGGGGCGCAACATTAACAATCTACTGCGAAATTTACAAGCCTGGTATTTTCGAATCTGAACAACTGGTCTGGGTTATGAATTTACAATGTAGGGTACTTACATAAACTACATGTTGCAAACAACTTGGTAATATCGTTGAGGCTGATATGTATGAACACAGTCCTAGGGTTTTACCAGTGCGAAATTACGGTTGTTTTGACGAAATTTGCTAACATCATCTAATTTCTGATTCGTCCGCAAAGCGATAAAAAAATTATGTTAAGTTTCGAAACGTATAAATACATAAATTAGGCCATACTTATTCGAAAACTAAAGTATCCAAGCAGTGATCGATGGAACGTATTACACAAATACCAATAGTTTTTAGAATCACATAATGGTAAAGTCGCGTATCATCACAAATACAGACGGTAAAATAAAATGATAATGTCACCAGTAACATAAAACAGCACGTAGCTTCGTATGGAAAGTTTGCACAGCGCACATAATATTGCTAAAATCATGGCTTTGCGTATCGTTCTCCTGTGCTGTGCGTTTGCTTATGTGTTCATTTGATCGGAACACTGCCAACTCCAAGACAAAACGGTTGTCATCTCCATGTCAGTCTCGAAATTAGTAAATATTCTATTTACAATTTAATTGTAACTTTTGCCACACAGACCACAGAAAATTGTTTAAAAATAGAATCGAAAAGCACCCTGTAGAGTTCAAAAAATCAACTTTCCATACGCAGAAGAAATCAGTTAAAAAACTGTAGACAAAATGCCATTGAAACTGGCTTCAGTTTACGCTACTTTCACATTGAATTGGGCGTGAGACGGTTCTGAGCCGAAAGGACTTTATGCAAACTTATTCTACGGATAAAACTTCAAATCATTTGCAGCATCTAACTGCCGAATTCAAACGCTACCTCTCTAGCTCGTGTGATAATAACATTTACACACAGACAACAGATTCTCTTCACTTTGAGATAGATGTGCTGTCGGAAACACTGCTTTGGAAATTAAAGACGGTTCTATAGCCAAATACGACTTTGAGAAGATGGATAAATCACTATTGTGGGTAAAATATTCGAAAGTTTATCGCACCATAGCAAAGCAAGCTCTCTAATACCATTTTCAAGCAATGGTTTGTGTGAAAGATAGTTTTCGGCAGTTGTAGCAATGAGAACGAAACACACCGGCAAACTCAACATTGCTAGTCATTTATGTTGTGCTCTTTCTTCTGTTAAATCAAGAATTGAAAATTTTTTCGAAAATATGCTATCTCATCCAACACATTGATTTATTTGCTTTTTATTACCAAATGTATGTGCAAATCCTATATGTCTACAATGATTTTTTTGTAATATAAAGTTTACGAATATTTTTTGTCTCATTACCCTTAGCCGCGCGAATATTTGCGACAGGCCAAGGTTCGATCAGCCATTGACGCCCCCATTCACGCCCCCATTGTGTGAACTGTCATCTGCTTCAGACTGCTGGCAGCCTTGCCGATCTGTTGTCAGTCGCCATATTTTTTCTATTCATTGCGATGTGTTCCAAAAGACTTTATTATCTTCACAACATTTGCTACAAATAAGCGTCGTATTTGAAAGTGGCCATCTCTGTGAGGAACAGAGCCCGAATTTCCATGCAAATGCGCGTATTGACCACTATAGGGAATCAATGTATATGTCGAAAATTTTTTTTGCTATCTTGCACTTAGAAATTTATAAGGGATACAAATTATTTTCCTGGCTGCAATGGAGATACAACAATATCTTGCACAGCTATAATAGGTACTCTCTTTTCTCCTGTGAATTACGAACAAATTGAATAATTTGATTGAATTAACTATAATTTTAAAACTGAAAAATTTTGGCAATTTTTGTAGGGCTTTGTTTGATAGAAATGTGTGTACAATACGATACAATATGCACAAACCATTTTCTTCCCATAAGATGTCAGTTGACAAAGCAAAAGCTTTTCCTTGCAACCCCCAAAAAAGGAAAGTGACGGAGGGAAGTACAGTATGCACATTTTTAGTTGTTCTTCCCGTGGCATGTCAGAAAAAGTAAGAACATTTCGTATCGACAAACGTCTTTTCACCATTGGCGCCATCGTCAAAATCATACTTTTATTGCACTCGAGATGCGAGTGAAGTGGTGTTGTGTCACAGTGTATTGTCTTGTGTTGACAATTTAACTAATAAAAAAATGAACGATTAATTACTAGGAGTAATAACTGTATTTATACAAGTTATCTGACACGATGCTCAATACGTTTTTGAAATGTCGTTTTTCTCTAGTATTTGCTTAGTGCTACAATACGTTTAAAGCAATGTCATTTTTCTTGGAACTTGTGCGTAACGCATTTGAAGATGAGTGCCCATCTGTATAATGCGCAATCTCGAATCTATGTTTCTTCCGTGTTAATTTATACCACTGCTGCTTTTTAGTACGATGCGCACGAACTTGTCGGTTGGCAGCTCTGAACCGTAGGCAGATAAACATTCCCCCTCTCACATCACCCCTCACAGCATCGACAATAGTACTCTCTCGCTCTCTTCCGCCTTCGCGCCCTTGAGGTGAAACACTTACTTCAAATTTTCTTACTGTAACAAATACTCTACCGCCCATAATGCAATGAACATGTGAACAACAATATAAATGTGTGTAGAACTATGAAGTGTACTCATCGCACCTAACAGTATTGCAAGATAAGATCTCGTCGCAAAATGAACTGAGAAAACAGTTTTTGAGAACGGACATTGTTATTGGGATTGTTGTACAAGCAGTTTTGGTTAACGGCTTACCTCAAAGTCGTGCGTGATGCAGAGGGAGTATTGTTTAGTCGCCGTGTTCGTGAGAGGGAGAATGCTGTCTTAGCTCGACACTGGTGTTGCCAACCTCTACGTGCGTGCACTTCCTACGGAACGGAAATGGTGGTCGTCGGCCAACGTTTTAGATAGAAGCTAGCGCCAAAGTGAATTAAATGTAAACGCCGCCCGCTGTGGCCGAGCACTTCTAGGCGCTTCAGTCTGGAACTGCGTGACCGATACGATCGCAGGTTCGAATCCTGTGAATTCCTAAGGTTATTGTTGTTGTTTTGTGGTCAGTCCTAAAACTGGTTTGATGCAGCTCTCCATGCTACTCTATCCTGTGCAAGCTGCTTCATCTCCCAGTTCGTACTGCAGCCTACTTCCTTCTGAATCTGCTTAGTGTATTCATCTCTTGGTATCCCTCAACGATTTTTACCCTCCACGCTGCCCTCCAGTACTAAATTGGTGATCCCTTGATGCCTCAGAACATGTCCTACCAACCGATCCCTTCTTCTAGTCAAGTTGTGCCACAAATTTCTCTTCTCCCCAATTCTATTCAATATCTCCTCATTACTTATGCGATTTACCCATCTAATCTTCAGCATTCTTCTGTAGCACCAAATTTCGAAAGCTTCTATTCTCTTCTCGTCTGAACTACTTATCTTCCACGTTTCATTTCCATATATGGCTACACTCCATACAAATACTTTCAGAAACGACTTAATTCTATGTTCGATGTTAACAAATTTCTCTTCTTCAGAAACGCTTTCCTTGCCATTGCCAGTCTAAATTTTATATCCTCTCTACTTCGACCATCATCAGTTATTTTGCTCCCCAAATAGCAAAACTCATTTACTACTTTAAGTGTGTCATTTCCTAATCTAATTCCCTCAGCGTCACCTGATTTAATTCAACTACATTCCATTATCCTCGCTTTGCTTTTGTTGATGTTCATCTTACAGCCTCCTTTCAAGACACTGTCCATTCCGTTCAACTGCTCTTGCAGCTCCTTTGCTGTCTCTGACAGAATTAACAATGTCATCAGCGAACTTCAAAGTTATTCCATTCGTCTGTAAAGAATTCGCGTTAGTATTTTGTAACCGTGACTTAATAAACTGATAGTTCGGTAATTTTCACATCTGTCAACAACTGTTTTCTTTGGGATTGGAATTATTATATCGTTCTTGAAGTCTGAGGATATTTCGTCTGCCTCATACATTTTGCTCACCAGATGGGAGAGTTTTGTCAGGACTGGCTCTCCCAAGGCTGCCAGTAGTTCTAATGGAATATTGTCTACTCCCGGGGCCTTGCCGGCCGGGGTGACCTAGCGGTTCTAGGCGCT
This sequence comes from Schistocerca cancellata, assembly GCF_023864275.1. Taxonomy (NCBI): domain Eukaryota; kingdom Metazoa; phylum Arthropoda; class Insecta; order Orthoptera; family Acrididae; genus Schistocerca; species Schistocerca cancellata. Next base: position 841,993,144 of record NC_064627.1, read on the forward strand.
ACAGTCTGGAACCGCGCGATCTCTACGGTCGCAGGTTCGAATCCTGCCTCGGGCATGGATGTGTGTGATGTCCTTAGGTTAGTTAGGTTTAAGTAGCTCTACGTTCTAGGGCACTGATGACCTCAGAAGTTAATTCCCATAGTGCTCAGAGCCATTTGATCCAACCTGGGGCCTTATTTCGTCTTAGGTCTTTCAGTGCTCTGTCAAAGTCTTCACGCAGTATCATATCTCCAATTTCATCTTCATCTACATCCTCTTCCATTTCCATAATAAGGCCCTCAAGTACCTCGCCCTTGTATAGACCCTCTATATACTCCTTCCACCTTTCTGATTTCCCTTCTTTGCTTAGAACTGGGTTTCTATCTGAGCTCTTGATATTCATACAAGTGGCTCTCTTTTCTCCAAAGGTCTCTTTAATTTTCCTGTAGGCAGTATCTATCTTACCCCTAGTGAGATAAACCTGTACATCCTTACATTTGTCCTCTATCCATCTCTGCTTAGCCATTTTACACTTCCTATCAACCTCATTTTTGAGACGTTTGTATTCTTTTTGCCTGCTTCATTTACTGCATTTTTATATTTTCTCCTTTCATCAATTAAATTCAATATTTCTTCTGTCACCCAAGGATTTCTACGAGCCCTCGTCTTTTTACCTACTTGATCCTCTGCTGCCTTAAATACTTTATCGCTCAAAGCTACCCATTCTTCTTCTACCGTATTTCTTTCCCCCATTCCTGTCAATTGTTCCCTTATGGTCTCCCTGAAACTCTGTACAAACTCTGGTTTAGTCAGTTTATCCAGGTCGCATCTCCTTAAATTCCCACTTTTTTTGCAGTTTTTTCCGTTTTAATCTACACTTCATAACCAACAGATTTTGGTGAGTGTTCACATGTGCCCCTGGAAACGTCTTACAAGGGCTTCTTAAATGTATACGTTTAAGTAGTTCTAAGTTCTAGGGGACTGATGACCTCAGATGTTAAGTCCCATAGTGCTCAGAGCCATTTGAACCATTTTTTAAATGTAAACATAAAACTGAAACTAAATTTTAATACTGGGTATCTTTATTGTTTTTCACGTCTTTGTGAAATTTTGGTCTTGTGGCAATTCGTGACGCCACGCATGTTTGAGATATGATAGTGCATGGAAATGAGGGTTGGTTGGTTGGTTTAAGGATTAAAGGGACCAAACTGCAGAGGTCATCGGTCCCTGGAAATGAGGGCTCTAATAATGAGTCTTAATGAATCCACTTTACTTTCATGCAGTATTTACACTGTAGTGGCTGATCGGTACAAGGCGCACCCACCGCCTTTATGTTGGCATTGTCGACAGAGAAATTAATACATACACATTTCCCCTTTCACGACCCCTTCTCCTCACCAAGACCTTCCTATTTTCCCTTTCAATCCACTCCCCCCCCCTTCCCCCCTCCACCCCCCACAAGACTGTGTGTAGTACATCATGTTGAACAATGTGGTTGTATCCTTCCACATTTCCCGTTTTCTTAGGCGCAATAAGGGACCCATACAATAACCACTAAAACCACCCCCTAGCGTAACACCAACCCATGTGTACTTCATTACTGGCACAACTCTGATGGCAGGTAACGTTCTGCAGGCATTCGGTGAATCCAAACCACTCTCTCTCGGAATGCCACATGGTACAGCGCAATTCAACACTCCAAATCATCCACTGTCCAGTGGCATCCCTATTTACATTACCTCAAACGGCGCTCAGCACTGACTACAGAAATGTGTGAGGCATGAGGGACTGCTCGGCCACTGTACCTCATTACCTCTCTACGCACATTGTCCTAGATGGACTGCTCGTAGCTCTATGTAGCTCACGAGTGATTCCTTCTACTGCTTTTATGCGAGTTCTTACGACCACTCTCCGCAGTGCTCGACGGCCCCAGTCCAGGGTTGCCAGTTCTTTGTTTATCTGTGACTGTTTCTTCCCGTTTCCACTTCACAGTCACATCAGAAACTGTCGACCTGGGCAACTGTGGAAGGGTTCAAATGTCTCTGATGTATTTCTTACTCGTAAGACAACCAACGACCACATTCTTGGCCATTATGCTCTCTTGATCGACGCCTTTGCTGTTACTGCTTCTCTAATGACAACACTTCGCCTCTTTGTATACTGGCGGGACCCTCTGTCCTTGCATTGAGTGGTCAATTACGCATCACGCAGGGGTTTCGATTCTGCAAATTACTTCTTTTGGCCAGGAATGACCGCTTTGATTGTTTTAGTATGCTTTTACGTCCTCTTTGCTTCAGCTGACAAATGTTATTTTGCTTTCAAGGTAGTTGAATTGCGTAATTTTGTATAAGTCGTGGTCACCAATTCTGATGTTGGGTTTATCGATAATCTCATTTCTGCTGCGCATCATTACTTTTATCTTTCTATTATTTACTGTTCATCCCATTCAACATACCCTGTGATCACTTTTCACTTTCACCTAGAGGAGCAATGTCATCAGCGAATCTTATCATTGATATCCTTTCATCCTGAATGTCAGTCTCAATTTTGAACATTTCTTTCATTTCCGTCATTGGTGTTCCGATATACAGTCTGAATAATGGAGATGAAAAATTGCTTCCCTGCCTTGCACCCTTCTCAGTCCGAGCAGTTCATTCTTGGTCTTCCTGTACGTATTATATATTACCCGTCCTTCCACATAGCTAACACCTATGTGCTTCAGAGTTCGCAGGCCGGAGTGGCCGAGCGGTTCTAGACGCATCAATCTGGAACCGCCCGACCACTACGGTCGCAGGTTCGAATCCTGCCTCGGGCATGGATGTGTGTGATGTCCTTAGGTTAGTTAGGTTTAAGTAGTTCTAAGTTCTAGGGGACTGATGACCTCAGATGCTAAGTCCCGTAGCGCTCAGAGCCATTTGAACCATCTGAACCTTCAGAGTTGAGAACATTTTGAACCATTTTATATTGTCGAACGTTTTTTTCGGTTGACAGATCCTATGAATGTATCTTGATTTTTCTCAGATCTTGCTTCGAGCACCAAGGGCAACGTCAGAACTGTTTCTCTGGTGACTCTACCTTTTCTGAAGCTAAACTGATTATCATCCAACAGATCCTCTGTTTTTTTTTTTAATACTTCTGTATTTTATTCCAGTCACCAACTTCGATGCGAGAGCTGTTAAGCTGATGTGGAGTACTTCTCGCACTTATTTGCCCTTGATATCTTCGCGATTATATGGATGATATTTGTCCCAAAATCTGATGGTATATCTCACATCTCTCAGATTCTATTAATCACTTTGAACTGTCGTTTGGTTGCCGCTTCCCCCTAGTGATTTTAGAAACTGTGAAGGGTTGTTATAAATCCAGTGTGACTTATTTGATGGCAGTCTTCCAAAGTTCTGTTAAAGTTCGACACTAATTCTAGATCCCCTTTGTCTTCCATATCGACTCTTATTTCTTCTGTCATGTTATCAGACACTTCTTCGTCCTCCTAGAGGACATCAATGTACTTCTTCCACCTACCCGCTCTCTCCTCTGCGATTAACAGTGGAACTCCCATTTCACTCTCAATATTTACTTTCTTTCTTTTAATTTCAACGGAGGTTGTTTTGATTTTTCTTTACGCCGAATCACTCCTTTCAAAGTCCATTTCTCTTTCGATTTTTTCACATTCTACCTAAGGCCATTTCACCTTGGCTTCCTGGTGCATTCTGTTTATTTCATTTCAAAGTGGCCCTTCCTTTGAATATTTGTGCACTACCTTCTTTAGTCGATAAGCTGAAGTATTTCTTCTTTTATGCAAGGTTTCTTCGCTGTTACCTTCCTTGTACCTACGCTTGTGCGTCCAGTTTCTGTGACTGCCCTCTTTCAGGTGTCCGTTCCTCTTCAACTGAACTCCTACGTTGTGACTCATTTACCCAGTACCTACAACCTTATATAACTTCAAACTCATCTCATCGTTCTTCACTACTTCAGTATCTCATATATTACCACATTGATTCTTCCGGACGATTATGATAAACTTTAGGGCTGCTCTTCATCGTTATTAAATTATGATCAGAGTCTATATCTGCTCCTGTTACGCCTTACAAGCCAATATCTAATTTCGGAATCTCTGTCTGACAACGGTATAATCCAGCTGGAGTCTTCCTGTGTCTCTGGGCCTTCTCCAAGAACACCTGCTCCTATTATGATTTTTGAATGGTATATTTCTGCTAGTAGCTGAAACTTATTGCAGGACTCTGTCAGTCTTTTTCCTCTCTCATTCTCACTTCCAAGCCCATAATCCTCCCAAACCCTGTGTTATATTCCTTCTCGAACAACCGCATTCCAGTCCTCCATGACTATTAGGCTAATGTCTCCCTTTTTCATACTGAATTTCCCGTTATCCTTGTATACTTTCTCTGTCTCTTCATTTTCTGCTTGTGACGTCGGCATTTTTTTTTTTTTTTTTTTTTTCATCAGTCTACTGACTGGTTTGATGCGGCCCGCCACGAATTCCTTTCCTGTGCTAACCTCTTCATCTCAGAGTAGCACTTGCAACCTACGTTCTCAATTATTTGCTTGACGTATTCCAATCTCTGTCTTCCTCTACAGTTTTGCCCTCTACAGCTCAAGTACCATGGAAGTCATTCCCTCATGTCTTAGCAGATGTCCTTATCAGTGTTTTCCACATATTCCTTTCCTCTCCGATTCTGCGTGGAACCTCCTCATTCCCTACCTTATCAGTCCACCTAATTTTCAACATTCGTCTATAGCACCACATCTCAAATGCTTCGATTCTCTTCTGTTCCGGTTTTCCCACAGTCCATGTTTCACTACCATACAATGCTGTACTCCAGACGTACATCCTCAGAAATTTCTTCCTCATATATACCTGGCATATATACGTCGGCATATATATGTGTATTATTGTTGTCAGTCTTTGTTCGCTGTCGATTCTGATGAGAACCACCCAATCACTGCATTGTTCACAATAAATCACTCCGTGCCCTGCTTCCCTATTCAAAACGAATGCTACTGCAGTAATACAATTTTAGTTTGATGCTGATGTTACCATAAATCTGTCTGAATAGAAATCCGCACTTCCTTTTATTTCGTTTCACTGACAGCCACTACATTTAGACTGTCTTAGTATTTCCCTTTTCAGATTTCCCTAACTTACCTATCACGTTCGAACTTCTGACGTTCATGACCCAACTCGTAGAATTTTACCCGTTAGTTGGTCATTCAGTTTTTTACTCATGGTTACCTCCACATACAGTCCCCTCTTCCCTTCCGCCCACCGCGCGCCCTTAGATAGGAATGGCGGAACCAATCTCGAATCTTTTGCAAATGGCGAGATTGTAATGTATCTATTACATTATATAGTTAGGTTGGCTGACGGAAAATTATTCTGTTACGTAGCCTGGTACAATATCTTGTGAAATTAAGTTGGGAATTTACTGTAAAAAAATCTCGGGTCGTCACCTGAATTGCCTACCACTTAATTGCCCTGAATAGTTGGCTGGAAAGGAAAAACAATTAGTGGATGGGCCTCAGTTCAGGAAAAATTAATGCAGTTTTTCTATACCTCGGTAATTCTTAATTAATTCTGTAGAAGAATTAGCATGGGAAATGCTCTGAAATATATTAAGCAGGCCTGAAAGAGCCTCTATAGGAACTTGGATAAATAGCGTGTGAATTATTGAATATGAGGAATGCCTTTTAGTGTATAATTATTACATTATTAAATATTTAAAAGGGAAGCACATGAGAAAACGTGTATTTAACAGAAAACCATAACCTACCCTGGAGTGTTGGTACTGAATATTGGTAAAGCGGTCCGAAATGCGTACATGCGTAACATGATCATTGGAAATCGGGAGTCCCGTGGGAGAGATGGATTACACAGGCACACATTCAGACTACCATTCATAACAGAGAAAGAAGTCGTTCAATAATTTAATAAGTGGAACAAGATCTGCACTGGGTTAGAGAGAGACTAGCCTCGATGGTATAATACTTTAACAGAACTTATTCCCAAATTTATTAAAAATTATGCGAGATTGCAATTAAGGACAATAATAGGAACTACGTCTTGTGAGGAATTTTTACAAAAGGTAGGGGGCATCAAAAATTAGTAATAACCATGTGCCTACCAACCACAAAGAAAATTCCATAAAATATAACACAAAATCACAACAAGAAGGATTGAAATGAAACAATAAAACTCGAGACTTTACTTAAGGAAGGAAATTGGTTCAATTGCTGGCACCGTATACTAAAGCACAATCTCTCCAACAAAGCACGTGCTAACGGCTACCAACCATGCACAAAGAAAACTCTCTCAGATCTGCGTAAAACACAGTGGCCTCTTATTAATATGACTACCGAATGTTAAAACCATATGCACAGCTCATAATCAAGTACACGATTTATTCGGGAACCTAGTCAGTCTCAGAGATCCACGTGGCCTCATTCCCCACACTCCCAAAGAGAGCACAAAGAAAGCTCTGCCATAAAAAAATCGCGAAATTATTCTAAATTCCTGTATACGCAAGATATCCCGAGTTATTCTCTAATAACTGAAACCAACTAAGAAGTGAGACAGTTAAGGTGAAACTTATACATTAACAAAATTACAACACTAAGGACGAAAACTACACTACTGGCCATTAAAATTCCTACCCCACGAAGATGACGTACTACAGACGTGACATTTAACCGACAAGAAGAAGACGCTGTGATAAGCAAATGATTAGCTTTTCAGAGCATTCACACAAGGTTGGCGCAGCTGTCGACACCTACAACGTGCTGACATGAGGAACGTTTCCAACCGATTTCTCATACACAAACAGCAATTGACTTGCGTTGCCTGGTGAAACGTTGTTGTGATGGATTGTGATAAAGGTCGGATTGTAGCCTATCGCGATGGCGGTTTATCGTACCACGACATTGCTGCTCGCGTTGGTCGAGATCCAATAACTGTTAGCAGAATATGGAATCGGTGGGTTCAGGAGGGTAATACGGAACGCCGTGCTGGATCCCAACGGCCTCGTATCACTAGCAGTCGAGATGACAGGCGTCTTATCCGCTTGAATGTAACGGATCGTGCAGCCACGTCTCGATCCCTGAGTCAACAGATGGTGACGTTTGCAAGACAACTACCACTGCACGAACAGTTCGACGACGTTTGCAGCAGCATGGACTATCAGCTCGGAGACCATGCCTGCGGTTACCCTTGACGCTGCATCACAGACAGGACCGCCTGTGATGGTGTACTCAACGACGATTCTGGGTGGACGAATGGCAAAACGTCATTTTCTCGGATGGATCCAGGTTCTGTTTACAGAATCATGATGGTCGCATCCGTGTTTGGCAACATCAAGGTGAACGCACATTGGAAGCGTGTATTCGTCATCACCATACTGGCGTATCACACGGCGTGATGGTATGGGGTGCCATTGGTTACACGTCTCGGTCACCTCTTGCTCGCATTGACGGCACTTTGAACAGTGGACGTTACATTTCAGATGTGTTACGACCCGTGGGTCTACCTTTAATTCGATCCCTGCGAAACGCTATTGCACGACCGCATCTTGCAGGTCCTGTACGGGCCTTTCTGGACACAGAAAATGTTCGACTGCTGCCCTGGCCAGCACATTCTTCAGTTATCTCACCAACTGAAAACATCTGGTCAATGGTGGCCGAGCAACTGGCTCGACACGATACGCCAGTCACTACTCTTGATGAACTGTGGTATACTGTTGAAGCTGCATGGGTAGCTGTACCTGCACACGCCATCCAAGGTCTGTTTGACTCAATGCCCAGGCGTATCAAGGCAAATATTACGGCCAGAGGTGGTTGTGCTGGGTACTGATTTCTCAGGGTATATGCACCCAAACTGCGTGAAAATGTAATCACATGTCAATTCTAGTATTATTTATTTGTCCAATGAATACCCGTTTGTCATCTGCATTTCTTCTTGGTGTAGCAATTTTAATGGCCGGTAGTGTAGAAGTTACCTCTTCGGTGATTCCCAGCACAGTTAGGCTGCTCGCTACTCACTTACAGTTCCTACTGCGGACTGGAAGTCGGCGTACAGACAATGTACACTCTCTGTGTGTGCCACCTTAAGAAACGCGACGGATCGTCACTCGCTGGTTTCTCTCTGACGCAGTTCCTACGGCGGACTGGAAGTCGCCGTACAGACAATGTACACTCTCTGTGTGTGCCACCTTAAGAAACGCGACGGATCGTCACACGCCAGTTTCTCTCTGACGCAGTTCCTACTGCGGAATGGAAGTCGGCGTACAGACAATGTACACTCTCTGTGTGTGCCACCTTAAGAAACGCGACGGATCATCACTCGCTGGTTTCTCTCTGACGCAGTTCCTACTGCGGACTGAAAGTCGGCGTACAGACAATGTACACTCTCTGTGTGTGCCACCTTAAAAAACGCGACGGATCGTCACTCGCTGGTTTCTCTCTGACGCAGTTCCTACTGCGGACTGGAAGTCGGCGTACAGACAATGTACACTCTCTGTGTGTGCCACCTTAAGAAACGCGACGGATCGTCACTCGCTGGTTTCTCTCTGATGCAGTTCCTACTGCGGACTGGAAGTCGGCGTACAGACAATGTACACTCTCTGTGTGTGCCACCTTAAGAAACGGGACGGATCGTCACTCGCTGGTTTCTCTCTGACGCAGTTCCTACTGTGGACTGAAAGTCGGCATACAGACAATGTACACTCTCTGTGTGTGCCACCTTAAGAAACGCGACGGATCGTCACTCGCTGGTTTCTCTCTGACGCAGTTCCTACTGCGGACTGGAAGTCAGCGTACAGACAATGTACACTCTCTGTGTGTTCCACCTTAAGAAACGCGACGGATCGTCACTCGCTGGTTTCTCTCTGACGCAGTTCCTACTGCGGACTGGAAGTCGGCGAACAGACAATGTACACTCTCTGTGTGTGCCACCTTAAGAAACACGACGGATCGTCACTCGCTGGTTTCTCTCTGACGCAGTTCCTACTGCGGACTGGAAGTCGGCGTACAGACAATGTACACTCTCTGTGTGTGCCACCTTAAGAAACGTGATGGATCGTCACTCGCTGGTTTCTCTCTGACGCAGTTCCTACTGCGGACTGGAAGTCAGCGTACAGACAATACACACTCTCTGTGTGTGCCACCTTAAGAAACGCGACGGATCGTCACTCGCTGGTTTCTCTCTGACGCAGTTCTTACGGCGGACTGGAAGTCGGCGTACAGACAATGTACACTCTCTGTGTGTGCCACCTTAAGAAACGCGACGGATCGTCACTCGCTGGTTTCTCTCTGACGCAGTTCCTACTGCGGACTGGAAGTCGGCGTACAGACAATGTACACTCTCTGTGTGTGCCACCTTAAGAAACGCGACGGATCGTCACTCGGTGGTTTCTCTCTGACGCAGTTCCTATGGCGGACTGGACGTCGCCGTACAGACAATGTAGACTCTCTGTGTGTGCCACCTTAAGAAACGCGACGGATCGTCACTCGCTGGTTTCTCTCTGACGCAGTTCCTACGGCGGACTGGAAGTCGGCGTACAGACAATGTACACTCTCTGTGTGTGCCACCTTAAGAAACGCGACGGATCGTCACTCGCTGGTTTCTCTCTGACGCAGTTCCTACTGTGGACTGGAAGTCGGCGTACAGAAAATGTACACTCTCTGTGTGTGCCACCTTAAGAAACGCGACGGATCGTCACTCGCTGGTTTCTCTCTGACGCAGTTCCTACTGCGGACTGGAAGTCGGCGTACAGACAATGTACACTCTCTGTGTGTGCCACCTTAAGAAACGCGACGGATCGTCACTCGCTGGCTTCTCTCTGACGCAGTTCCTACGGCGGACTGGAAGTCGGCATACAGACAATGTACACTCTCTGTGTGTGCCACATTAAGAAACGCGACGGATCGTCACTCGCTGGTTTCTCTCTGACGCAGTTCCTACGGCGGACTGGAAGTCGGCGTACAGACAATGTACGCTCTCTGTGTGTGCCACCTTAAGAAACGCGACGGATCGTCACTCGCTGGTTTCTCTCTGACGCAGTTGCTACTGCGGACTGGAAGTCGGCGTACAGACAATGTACACTCTCTGTGTGTGCCACCTTAAGAAACGCGACGTATCGTCTCTCGCTGGTTTCTCTCTGACGCAGTTCCTACTGCGGACTAGAAGTCGGCGTACAGACAATGTACACTCTCTGTGTGTGCCACCTTAAGAAACGCGACGGATCGTCACTCGCTGGTTTCTCTCTGACGCAGTTCCTACTGGACGCAGTTCCTACTGCGGACTGGAAGTCGCCGTACAGACAATGTACACTCTCTGTGTGTGCCACCTTAAGAAACGCGACGGATCGTCACTCGCTGGTTTCTCTCTGACGCAGTTCCTACTGCGGACTGGAAGTCGGCGTACAGACAATGTACACTCTCTGTGTGTGCCACCTTAAGAAACGCGACGGATCGTCACTCGCTGGTTTCTCTCTGACGCAGTTCCTACTGCGGACTGGAAGTCGGCGTACAGACAATGTACACTCTCTGTGTGTGCCACCTTAAGAAACGCGACGGATCGTCACTCGCTGGTTTCTCTCTGACGCAGTTCCTACGGCGGACTGGAAGTCGGCGTACAGACAATGTACACTCTCTGTGTGTGCCACCTTAAGAAACGCGACGGATCGTCACTCGCTGGTTTCTCTCTGACGCAGTTCCTACTGTGGACTGGAAGTCGGCGTACAGACAATATACACTCTCTGTGTGTGCCACCTTAAGAAACGTGACGGATCGTCACTCGCTGGTTTCTCTCTGACGCAGTTCCTACTGCGGACTGGAATTGGGCGTACAGACAATGTACACTCTCTGTGTGTGCCACCTTAAGAAACGCGACGGATCGTCACTCGCTGGTTTCTCTCTGACGCAGCTCCTACTGCGGACTGGAAGTCGGCGTACAGACAATGTACACTCTCTGTGTGTGCCACCTTAAGAAACGCGACGGATCGTCACTCGCTGGTTTCTCTCTGACGCAGTTCCTACGGCGGACTGGAAGTCGCCGTACAGACAATGTACACTCTCTGTGTGTGCCACCTTAAGAAACGCGACGGATCGTCACTCGCTGGTTTCTCTCTGACGCAGTTCCTACTGCGGACTGGAAGTCGGCGTACAGACAATGTACACTCTCTGTGTGTGCCACCTTAAGAAACGCGACTGATCGTCACTCGCTGGTTTCTCTCTGACGCAGTTCCTACTGCGGACTGGAAGTCGGCGTGCAGACAATGTACACTCTCTGTGTGTGCCTCCTTAAGAAACGCGACGGATCGTCACTCGCTGGTTTCTCTCTGACGCAAAAGAATTCCCCTTTGTTATAAAAAAAGTTGACTAAGTTGTCCCTACATTCGAAGAAACGTACCCGAAGTCTAAAGACATACAGAAACTCCAGCAGACAAACGAGGGATGGAACAAGGAAAACATAGGGTGATAATGTGCTGGCTTACGCTGTCGTCAGCACTCCATGCGGCACAGAGGTTTGGAGAGTATCGATAGAGGCCAACGACAAGGCTCGCTGGAAATGGGCCACCGACGTCCGTTCAGACGCCAGTATTTTGGATCGTCATTGCGGAGCGGAGGGCGAGTTTAGCCAGTAAGTTAAGTCAGTTAGTTCGCGTCTGTACGCCGTGGAGTTTCAGCCTGTCACCGAGACGGAGCCGCAGACTTAGCTTCTAGCACAGAGATAGGCAGCACATAGAAACCTTATAGTGAACATAGCGGTCTTCTACTTCAATAGCATTGCGGCTACGTGGACTATACGGGAGAGAGCTTGTACCACAGCACGTGGAAACTTAGCCGGCCGAAGTGGCCGAGCGGTTCTAGGCGCTACAGTCTGGAACGGCGTGATCGCTACTGTCGCAGGTTCGAATCCTGCCTCGACCATGGATGTGTGTGATGTCCTTAGGTTAGTTAGGTTTAAGTAGTTCTAAGTTCTAGGGGGCTGATAACCTAAGAAGTTAAGTTCCGTAGTGCTCACAGCCATTTTTGGAAACTTAAGTAGCTCTTTGTTAATGAATAAAGAACCCAGTTATTAATTGGGTGCAATTAGTGTTGTAGAACGAAGATAACGGCCACAAATGAACCTCCTCTCCTTGCTTCATATGGGACAGCTCTACAAAGACAACGAGACGACATGAAAGCGGCTAAGGAGAATACAACAGATAATGCAGATATATGATGATTGCTTTTCAAATTAAGCTTTTAATGTGTATCCAGCTAATACGGAAAATGATTTAGATATGAAATGAAATTCCGATATGGTAACTTATTACTGAAATATCACTATAGCTATGAGATATATCACCCAGATAATTATCTTTCTCTCAGTTTGAATTTATAGGATAACCGAAACATAAGCGATGCTTGTAAATGATTGTAAAAATAGGTATCAAGCGTGAAAGTCAATGAAGCAAGACGCTTCAGTACAAAGAGTTAGATGCAATTATTTCTGTGAGTTGACTGATTCCAACTGTGGATCATGGACACTGCACTCAGAGGATACTATGTGGTTTTGTTTTGTGAAGCGCAGAGTTTTACGTTTGTGGGTTGTGTACAAAGAAAGAGCATTGAAACGCTCTGCATAAGTCTGCAGGACAGAGCAGGTAGTTCGGAATGTGGAAAGGGGCCAAAAGGGGGCTGTCAGTTACAATGAAACACATATAATTTCATTAAGTTTTCCAAACAATAGAGAACAATTTTTTGAACTTAGTTATCGGCTGAATAGGCCACACTACCTTATGCCTTAAGCGCACAACCACTTAAACTTGCCGTAGATATGCCGAAAAATGATAAACTCGCTAACAGTAATTGTAGATGAAACTGAGGCGGCAGTAGCTAAAAGCAAAGATAAATTTTGGAAGACTCGTCCTCTGCTGCTATGGGTGGCTGTCTTCAGAATCCAACGAGAGAAAGTGTTTCGATTGACAAACAAATGACTCTCATTTTGGAGAACAAAAAAACTGAGGCAAGATGTGAGAGGTAAACCAAACCCACGTTGTCTTAAAAACTTAGTTTGTGCTTCTCCATGTGGGCTGCCTTTTGATCTTTGGTGTATCAGGGAGAAGGTGATATCATGGTAGGAGAGCTATGATCACCTCGATATTAGTGGAAAAATGATAATGAGACTTAACAGATCACTGCCTCAAGGATGCTATATTTGCATGGACCGTTATTGTACTTCAGAAGGGTTACCTGATGTCCTTCATGTAAAAGCATGTTGTCAAGGAACAGGAACGATACAAATAAGCCTTTTTCAGAAACAAGTGGACTCCTAGCAGCTGCAAAAATGAGAACGGGGAACCGTCGTGCTATTGAACAGTCTGTACAAGGCGATAGGCAACTTACTGTTGTCAGATTAGTTGACAACAATCCTGTCATCCTTGTATAATCTGCAGATGGCCAAACGCCCGCATCATAATGTGAAAGATAGTCGAGGAAGAACTGTTCTTGCATTAATGTAACGCTACCACACACTGTATCACAATACAATGCAAATGTGTGTGGGGTTGATTTGTTGGATACAGTTACTGCAGCTTACCAATAACAAACAAAAACAAGAACGTAGACACTGAAAATGATATTGCATTTCTTTGATTTTTCATGTGACACAAGCTGAACAGAGTTCAGGAAAGAAAGCACTCCTCTAAAAAAGAGGAAAAATGATAAGTCAGACTATCGACAGTCCAAAACAGACATTTCCGCGTGGTTACTGTTTTCATGACCAAAATACGAAGAAGTAGTGTTTGAATCAGAAGACGAAGCCCTGAATCCCTAAAAGAAAAACAAGCCATAAGAATCCCATCCATCTAAACAGAATAAGAACAACAGGGCCTGATATAGTAAGCGATGGAAACAATCACTGTTCAGAACACCTGGTTGCAAAAGTGTCAGGACAAGGGTCACCTGCACTAGTTGCAAAGTAAATCTGGGCTTAGTAGCAAATAGAAACTGTTTTAAAACTTATCACGAAATATAAATTATTTTTAAATATATTTTGTGGGTAAAAATAACATTGAAAATAAAAAAGTGTAGCTAACATTTGTCACTTATTTTTTTCAGTATTAGGTTGGTGCATATGTTCGTAGAGTTTTTGTTTTGCATCTTGGTAATCCGGTTGCTATATGTTTATTTATCGATTGATTTTTTTAAAATTTGTAGTTCACTGTTGCTATTTGAGTTTAAATATTGTCATTTTCTCATTTGGAGGTAGTTGTGGGGCTGTGGACACTAGAAAATGGAGTCCAAGTGGAGAAATCGGAAAATTTCCGAGATGTGCTGTTTGAGTTCAGTAGAGGGATGACAGCAGAGAAGGCAGCCAGAAAGATTTGCACCATCTATGGAGATAATTCCACTGGATAGAGCACGGCAAGAAAATGGTTTTCTCGTTTTAAGGAGGATCATTTTGACGTTAGTGACTCTCCATGTTCAAGAAGACCTTCAGGCTATGATGAAGATTGTTTAAATTCATTAAGCCACAGTCATCAACGTCAGTGTACTAGAGAATTGGCAGATGTGATCAACTGCGATCATTCTGCTATCTTGCGACATTTGCATGTATCAGGGGAAGTCCAAAAATGTGGCGTAAAGGTACCGCATGCTCTAAGGCAGAATCATAAAAGTCGACGGGTGGTCATGTGTGCATCCTAGCTTGTTCGTCATGAATTGGCTCGTGAGCAACACCGATAATTCCCATCCTGTATCGTTACTGGTGACGCGAAATGGTGTCTTTATAATAAAATAAGTAAAAGAAAGGAATGATTGAACCCAAACAAAGCAGTAACTCCCCGTACGAAGACATGCGCGCATCCACATAAGATAAGGTTATGCATCTCCTGGAACAGCGACGGTATGGCATACTGCGAATTGCTTCCCCAAGGAGAATCCATCGCTGCTGACATTTACTGTCAACAACTGAGACGGCTTGCCAATACAATTCAAGAACAATGACCAGGAAGAATGCGTGGAGTATACTATTCCACGATAATGCCAGCCTACGATCTGACAGACTGGCAAAAAATACTGTACAGCGGTTGGATTGGGAAGTTATTCAGCGTCCACCTTATTCACCTTATCTTGCACTCTCAGATTTTCACCTTTTCTGCTCTCTATCGAACAACCTTCAAGGAACTTCCTTTTCGGATAAAAATCTACTCCGAACATGGCTGCACGAGTTCTTCGCCTCAAAACCACGTGATTCTCACAGCAGCTGAATTGAAAAGTCGCCCCAGCTTTGGCAGTCAGTTTTAAATAATGAAGGAGAATATACTCGTAATAATAGTGTCTAAAGCTACGTACTTAAGCAACAATTCAATCATTTACACCAGAAGACCCAATATGTCATATGCGAACATTTCAATACAAAAAAAATCTTTCAATAATTTGGAAGAATTATTTTGAATGATGATAAATAGTTCTCTAGTAAACATATAGAATTGACAAAATTAAGCAAAAGCCTAGTTTTAATTATGCTGGGTCCGAAGATGATAATTAAACTCCTTTCAGGTCCACTTTAGACATTACTCTTGCAGTTTCAGTTCTACACTGTGGTCTAGCTTGGTGGTCGAGTGGTGCCGCGCGTGGGTGGAAAACGGGAGGTCACGGGATCGAATCCTGGTCGGACAACGGAAACATTTCTACCTGCCTTAACCTCTCAATGACGTGAAGATATGGCAGGATCGATATGTGGTTCGGATTCCACGCCAAATTGTAGTGCCCTTTCCCCGGTAGGATTAAAGTGGTGGGTTAAAGGGGCACAAGTCGTATTCAATTGAAAGAGCTTGCAAATAGGAGGCGAAACATCCCTCTTAAAGGAGTCCAAGCAATTCATAGTATAAGAATATACTCGTACCGTTTTTTCAACTCATCATACCGATTTCTACCAGACACGTTACTGTTGTGCGATCAAATGTCAAATATTCATAGGTAAGTGTCATTGAGCTATCCGACGAGGGGAAAAGTTGTACCGCTCTGTAATTTTCCACATCTATATCGAAATAACTGACAACAGGTGTCTGTGGACAAATTTTCATTAGAAAGTGTGGAAATGTGGTAACATATGTTGAGCTGGCCAAGACTCAATGACGTTGCAGTTGAGGGTACCATAGATACGAAAAATTATATGGACGACGTAGGTTGGCATATATCGCAGTAGGCATAGAGAAATTGATACAGGAAAAAGGAAATCGAAGGATAACACTAAGCCTGGCTAAAAAGTATGACTTGCTAACTAATATTATTGAACTCAAAAAAGGGAGTAATTGACTTAATATACCACTTAAAAATTGCGGTTCATTTGTCAAACGATGTAGCTCATATAAAATCTTCCATTTCTTTTCTTTTTCAGTTCTAATATTCTCCAATGAATCGGGAAATTTAGTAACTACCGAAAAGCTATGATTTTCATCTAAGGTGATAATTTCTTTTTGAGAAGTAATTACGCTAATGAAATGAGGCACTCACAAATTCGTAATTATTGTAACTTTTTTCTTGGGGAAAACTGATACTTGGAAAACGAAATTTCTAAGGCAAAATACAGAGTTAAGAAGATGGAGCTGAAATGCACGTTTGCTTCAAAAACTACTTTTCCTTGTGTCATTTATCAGACGAACAAAAGTTTCCTATGCTTGTGTAAATTACGCAGAGTGTAAATTACGCAGAGTGTAAATTTAAATAACTGTCGCTCAACTTCACCACTTTGTTTTAACATTCACGTTCTAATGGAAAAGTCAGCTTTGGTACCTCCCCTCCGTTAATTCGTTCAGTTGATGATATTTATGCGGTGTATTTGATTTAATGCACGTAGTTGAGAAGCGGACACATACAAATATTTCCATTACCTTTGACACGAAAATCTCGTTAATGGCCTGTAGTGCAGCAAAAGTGAATTGCGTGAGAATCATTTATAAGCGTAGCTCTTGACGCACGCAGATGAGTTCTGATTTAACAAAAAAGAAACTCAGCGTTTTACACTAGCAAACAGCCTTGGGTACCTGATGTTTATGTAACCAACAATACACTCCTGTTACTCTGGATGCCGTCTTGCAGGCGGCATCCGTGTAGTACTCGACACAGTAACAGCAATGTAAGAAAGTACCCTCGCATATTTGTCGACTTAGTAGAGGAAAATGCCCGAAACTGGACTCACCCCCCCCCCCCCCCCACTAAAGTGGAACCCTGGTCTCTTGCCTCTCCATTCACATGAATTCCAGTGGGATTAAATGTAATTTTTTTAACGTAGTTGCTGTTTAGGAATGGCTAATGATTTGAGAAAACTAGCCAACTAATTGCAGGTATAAAGGTTATTAACAACCCTTCACCATGGTTTATTCTGAAGAAGATAATTTCACAGTTGTTGAAACCATGGTCAATGATTGTTAATAATCCTTTCTATCTGTTGGTTGGCTGAATTTCTCAAATCATTCATTCACATTCATCTTTGCTGAAGAGCAGTTGTGTTCAAAACTTTAAATTCTTGCCTGCTGAGGTAGTCAATGCTGCATCTAAACACATGGATACTAATTTAAAAATCAGGAAAACAGGTACGCTACCTACCGAGGATTCCTATTTCGTGCAGAACAACTTCGTCAGTCGCTGCATGGCACCAGCCACATACGGCTCGTTTCATTGTCCTGTAACCCCACGTATATTTCAATGTGAAAACTTTTATGGTCATCCCGACTCCAAAGGGAATGTTTTTTAATCTATTTTGTTTGTTTTCATTGAGGATCAAACATACGGTTGTTAACAAGCAAGCAAGCAAGTACTTAAGTGATTTTCTCAAATAATTCACTCTATAGTGGTTTAGGCTTCGACCACTTTGTAGCGGAGCGCAGACGTCACCTACTTCATTAGTCGCTTGTCATTTCGCCATTACATGTCTTGCAATGAAAACAGTTTTTACACTGTGCTATATTTTTCGATATTTCTCATCAATATTGGAAGGTAAGCCTTCCATTTGTTTGTGTCCTTCATTATTAAGGTTTAATGTTTGTGATTAAACCGATTCGTTTAGATGTTTGAGTAAAAATTTATTGAGTTAGTAAAATTTAGGCTATAGTACTGCAAACTGAACGCCCCGGTGTTACCTAAACCGGACCGCTTATTTCTTCGTGTTTAAAGTCTGCTTATATTAGTAAAAACTTTTATTTTCTTGGAATTTATTTGAAGATTCCAAGAGGATAATGGAGAAGGCTGACCAAAGAAAATGGAGTAAATTTTCTTTCATTGGACTTACTCGTAATGCCTTGGGAAGGATGGTCGTACATTTCGAAGACAGAAATAACACTGAATATCTTTTCAAAGACGGAATTACTGGATAAAAGTAGGTTAGATATTTTTTAACGCCGTAAAACAAAACTTCAGAAAGAGAATGGTCAGGTCACACATGACAGTGTTTATTATGTTGACGAGAGTGACAACTGTGGTACAATATACAAATGGTTCAAATGGCTCTGAGCACTATACGACTTAACCTCTGAGGTCATCAGTCGCCTAGAACTTAGAACTTCTTAAACCTAACTAACCTAAGGACATCAACACACATCCATTCCCGAGGCAGGATTCGAACCTGCGACCGTAACGGTTACAACCTACAGTAGCAAAAATGACTGGCTTTAAGAATAAAAGAATAGCTACCTTGACATCTGAAGAACATGGGACCTTTATAACGATCGTTGCTTTTGTGAATGCTAATGGCTCATTGGTGCCCTCTTTAGTAATTTCACCGAGAAAAAATATGTGTGAATAGTTGGAAAGATTTTCCATCGGAAACAATCTTTGCAGAAGGCCCTTCAGATAGGATCCAGTGGTTTTGACACATCATCGAGTTTTCCAGTCCTATAAAGTAAACATGTGTGCTGATCTTGGATGGCCATTTTAGCCAACACAGAATATTTTCTGAACGACTTGGCAAAATACAATGAAGTGTGGAAATCTCAAACGTTCTACGTGCCATTTTTCGCAAAACGCGTTTCCATTGCTTTTGTGTCCTCTATACTCTGTGGCACATTCCTAGGCTAGTTTCAAGTGTCAAGTAATGGGGAAAATATCTCAAACGTTTATTACTTTGTATCACGTGTTGTTTGTGCCAAGCAGTGCTCACCAATGGAGTTACAGGTGTATGGCTCAAATTGTCCTCCATTCTACCCTGGGATAGTTTGAACATGTAACACTCAAGTTTCTGGTGACTAGGCACAGCTTTTTGAGCTGCGGCAGAGATTCCAGAATTATGGAGAAACGGAAAAAGGCAGTCGAGGCCTTCGCTCCGCAAGATTTCCACAAGATTGTTGAATCAGCTAAACCTATGAACCCACTCCATGCGATTCCAATGCATTCTTTGATTTTAAAGATATTGTTGGAACACTGGTGTCAACGACGCTTTGTAAGTTCTCGAAGTGTAGTATGATCAAAGTGTCTTACACTCATTGATCTCAAATAGTTAGTAAAATTCTTTTCCTGACACAGAAATATTGAAAATGTCAATTTCTTCAAAAAAGGAAAGACCGTGGCTGCTTGGTACCATGGCGCACTTTAGATGATGTATCAGCTGTATTTATCAGGTGCAAAACAGAAAGAAGTTGGCGATGTTGCGACTTTCCCTTACCAGCACAGGAAATGCTACGGGAAATTTTGGAAGATCTGATCGCAAGAATGGAGTTGTGTAAGAAACAAAAGTCAATATGTGACAGATTTCTCCTCGAATTTAATTTCGTTACTCTCTTGTCAAAAATTTTAAGATATAAGAAATAGTTTTTGCTGACTACAGATCTATTAATTAAAACATTACTGCTTTGTCTCTGAGCTTGTTTATCATAAATAAAATTATTGCTTCAGTATTAATGACACTAAAAAAAACTGTCTTACTGGTACTTGGAACCAGTCAGTTCTCTGTCAAGGCACTTGGAAAGTTCTTAATAAATTATTTACTTTTTAACTTGTCTCATTATTTTTTGCAGTGACGAGGTGAGGAGTATAACTGTGTGGTCCAGGAATACCTCCTAAATTCTTTTGTACACAAATATGTTATGTAAAAAAAGAGATACATCGTGTTTTGTTTCTCCTGACAAATACAAGATTTGACGCTTAGAACTTTTGCGGTTTCCACTTTTCTAATCATGTCCCAATTTTGTCCTGCCACTTCTCTCTCGCGATATACTTTGCGATACGTTAACTGGAACTCTAACGATTTGGAATGTGCCGACGTTGAACACTGACCTTACGAATGTGTCTTCACGCAGTCACCTAATCGCAGTTGTCATACCAAATACAGACGAGGTAATAATGTAGAAAAAAGCTCCTTCATTTCTTTTCGTCTCAGTTTATTGAATTCAGAAAGATGAAGAACTTATGTGAAGTGTAGTTGGACGTTTTTAAATCGATATATTTTAGTTGCAGAGCTTATTCAGTAAATAGATACCCAATAGACATAACTGTCTCAACTCCAATTTATTGTCACTACCTTAGGTAACAGATCGTGGTCGTAAACCAACAGTTATTCGCTTAAGCTGTTGCCCTTAATCGGAAACCTGATCCGCATGCATCGTTAGTTGCAGCAAAGAACATTCGAATAAATACACACGGGAGTACGTAGTGGCTACCGTATGACTAGGTGTTGCTTGCTTGTCTGGATGCGTAGCACTGAAACGAATTAAACACATGTATTGAGCATATGTTGCTGTGACCATCGGCCGCTATATCTATGTCTGTTACTGTAGCTCAAAACCGCGCCTCGCAGGTAGTGTTGCTGTTTGCGCGTGATCACAAGCAATTTGCGTCGGCTTTCAAACTACGCACTGTATTTATAGCGATAACCTTTTTGTCCGTTGTTTCCCAAACCTATTCTATCTCGCTGACATGATATTTAATCATTATTTCTTTTATGTTTCTACATGTTTGCGCAAACTATAACATTTCTTCGTATAAAAAAATCATGCATTCGCTGCTCTCTTTAAGCTTACCTCCCCGTTAAGATATCTGTATTGTACATTTGAAGCTAACGAAGTCCTTTTGATCAAACGATTACTTCGAAAAAAAATTTCTTTTGATTTTAATGATACATGAGACCGAGATAGATACACGGTGACTGTGACACGTTACCTTCAGACATTTCGGGGTGAATACTGATGGTCAGTGCTTAGAAAACGAAACAGGTCACCTTTGTCATCATCAAGATAACTTAATCTTGTCCAATTACAGTGTTTCAGAGTTGTTTCCGTGACTGTATTACTTTCGCGAAGAAAAAAGAAAAAGGAAATACAGGTGCTTGATCACTTTACATCATATTTTTAAATTAAGGTTGAACCTGAAAACAGTAGAAAGAACTTTCACACACGCTACAAAGAGTACACTAACGTTCTCATGCTCCAGCACTTTGATAAATCCTTAGTATCTAACCATAAGGACCTGTACAGACACCAAATGACAATCACAACAGCCAAAGTGCACTCCACACAGGAAATAATCGTAGGAATCCTGATCTGCTAGAACAACTAGAAATACTGTTACACAGAGACAAACCGCTTTCGTGATTTTATTTCAGTACATTACGAGCCAAGGGTACTGAGCATCAGGTGCCTGAACAGATTTCGTCATTTCTGGAAATTTAGTTTGAGCCAGAAGATATCAGGAAGTACTTCCCATACACGCTACAAAGAGAATACTGATCGTTCCAGACTCAAGCTCTTCGGTAAATTCTTGATAGCCAACTACACTGCGCAAGGAAATTAAATGATCAGTTTTTCGAAACATCTTAACTGTCTCCTATTGCAAGGCATACGTTTGAAATTTGGCTCAAAGGTACCGACAACGTTCCTCTGTAACACTGGTAATGTATGGCGCTATGTGACTTCACCCTCCGGTTCGGTGGCGCTTCAAACAGCAAGGTATCGACACATGCGAAAAAGGTCGCAGCTCAGAACTTCATGTGCGCTATAAAGTGGGTTAATAACGTCACATTAGAACAAATTTTCACCCAGTTCTTCTCAGCGCCTCCATGGATGTGTTACACGTCGGGATGGAAGTCCCACCCACTTTTAGCCACATTTCATTCTTTTTCTGACGACTCTCTGACGGAGGTAAGAACCGCGACAGGCAGCGTTAAAATCACGCTGTTTCCTTAGGGGTGGCCGAGTTAAAATATTTCAGACACACCGCCGCTCAGAATCAATACGGGAAGATGGCATAAAGGGCGTCAACGAAGCAACTTCTTCTCTTGGTGCGTTGATTTCCACACTGCCATTTTCTGGGCAATAAAACCCTACTCTACGGACATTGGGGAGCTGCAACCACACTGGACGTAATTACACCCCTTTGTAGCGTAGCATGACAACAACCTTTGATGTGCCATACAGGGTGGAACAACGTGGGACAGTTCAAAGCAATTCGACGAAATCTGAAACTTCCGAAGCAGAACGTATTTTTATGCTTTTTGATCCCTCCGTTTTCACGCCCTCCTGTGGTGTGATCACGAGAGTGTTCGAGATCGACACATGCGTGAATAAAATGGCAAAGTGTCCTCCTAAGACCACCCAGTTCGGCAATAACATCGGTGCTATCCACGTACCTTTGTTGAGCACGTTAAAAATATGCTTGTCAGAAACTTCGACACCAATTCAGCCGCGACGATTCTCCAGCGCCTGAGGGCTAGGCAACTCCTCCAACGGCTTAGGTGGAATTTGCCCTCCTTCAGACGCAAGGCTGAGTTGGTGCTGATGTGTCTGATAGGTACATTTTTAACGTACCGAAGGAAGGTGCTTGGGTGGCACCGAGGGTGTTGCCAAACTGGGTAGTCTTAGGACACTTCGTCATTTCATTTGGCCAAGTGCCAATGTCGATACCTCCCCTGATCAACCCACAGGAGGGTGCGAAAAAGGATGGATGAACAAACATAAAAACACCTAATTGCTTCCGATCATGTTCATATTTCGTCGAATGGTTTTGAATGGTCACTAGTGGTTCCACACTGAGTGACATAGTAAAAATCGCTGTTGCCCCATAACATAAAGGTGTGAGATCACGTTCGGTGGGGTTGCCACCCCGCAATGTATTTTTTTCTTAAAGAAACAGGTATTTAGTAGTTGCAACTGTTTCATAATGTAAGATCATGTCTGATAACAGCATAAATAATTGTTTTGTAAATCGCATCTGTATATATAAACAATAAAAACATTTTTGTATCATTTTAGAAATATAATATATGCACACTCATGCTCATAAATTAAGGATAACTGCAGAATGTGGTGCCACACAACGTGGCACTACACAAAACTGGCGCTAATAGCATAGGCACATAGGGAACACACACGACACAAAACTGTAAGTCCACGGTATTGGTGATATGTTGAGAAAACCGTCCCGAAACACATGTGCTACAAAACTGTTTCCTGCGAATGTACCCTGACATCAATATGCGATATGATCACCATGCACACGTACACAGGCCGCACAACACTCTGTCATTCTCGGGATCAGGTGGCCGAGCAGCTTCTGGGGTACAGCCTCCCATTCTTCCACCAGTGCCTGTCGGAGCTCAGTGTCCCAGGGGTTTGAATAGGTGCAGCGATACGTCGACCGAGAGCATCCCAGACGTGCTCGATGGGGTTTAGGTCTGGAGAACAGGCAGGCCACTCCATTCGCCTGATATCTTCTGATTCAAGGTATTCCTCCATGATGGCAGCTCGGTGGGGCCGTGCGTTTCATCCATGAGGAGGAAGGTTGGACTCACTGCACCCCTGAAAAGGCTGACATACTGGTGCAAAATGGCGTCCCGATACACCTGACGTGTTACAGTTCCTCTGTCAAAGACATGCAGGGGTGTACAGTCGTGATCAAAAGTATCCGAACGACCTGAATTGCATTTCGCCTGATTCGCATGCAACCCACACAACGCAGCGGTCTAGTAGGTCCTCTAATCGCTCCTTGGTACAGTCATTAGACTATTGAAAATGGTTCCAAGAAGCCACCACTAGAAAACACTGCTCTGTATCGCAATAACACAAGATGTAAAGTAATACCACGATGCTACAAATATCAGGGAACACCTTATCACAGATAATACTGTCCTTAAGGCTTGTAAGCTCACATTTGTTACAATAAATGACATACCTGAAATGTTACCACTCTCATTATTACGTCAGATAGGTAATGCACGTAGTAAGTTCGTCGTATTCATGATTTCCTCTTCAAAGTAACATACCGTACTTATTATTTAACACAAAGACATTAAAAATTTAAGTTATTCACGAGTGGCTAGTTGAGAATATGTATGAACTTCAAACGACACGACGAACCGTCTCGTTCTGCATATGGATTCAAACCCAGGTCATGCAGATTAAGCAAAGATTTCGTGACTGACGAAAGCTAACAGTCATTCCTGATTAGGCATACAGAGAGTGATATACCGCGATTTTAGACAGTATCAGTTAGCAAATATCAACTTTAAATTACATAACACACAACATTTTTAACGGACGCGAATTCCTACCCAGCACCTATTGTCCCTGTTAATGAACTACGAGAGATGTCAAATATTGCTTCTTAACAAGTAACTTACTTGAAATGCTGTAAGTTATAGCTTTGTGTTGGACAGGGATTCGAACCCAGAACCTAATTGGATAGATATCGAAGCACAATCAACTGTGACATTTCGGATTTTCTCGGCTGCAGCAAGATGTTTTTACTGAAATGACGAGACAAAACATTAATTTTTTCCTTCTCACGACTCCAACCCGGCACCTATCGCTGTTATATTCTAGAGAAAACGAACGTTAAATATAGATTTGTTGCACCTGAAGCGACATATTAGCATGTTTCAATTAGAAATAATATGACGAAGAGTTCAGTGCTGACTGGGAATAGAGCTCCACACATATCGTTGTCGACTACACACAAAGAGACGTCAGCTACCGAAGTTTCCTCCACCAGCACCTTGAACTTAAAGATCTCGCAAATACACTCCTGGAAATTGAAATAAGAACACCGTGAATTCATTGTCCCAGGAAGGGGAAACTTTATTGACACATTCCTGGGGTCAGATACATCACATGATCACACTGACAGAACCACAGGCACATAGACACAGGCAACAGAGCATGCACAATGTCGGCACTAGTACAGTGTATATCCACCTTTCGCAGCAATGCAGGCTGCTATTCTCCCATGGAGACGATCGTAGAGATGCTGGATGTAGTCCTGTGGAACGGCTTGCCATGCCATTTCCACCTGGCGCCTCAGATGGACCAGCGTTCGTGCTGGACGTGCAGACCGCGTGAGACGACGCTTCATCCAGTCCCAAACATGCTCAATGGGGGACAGATCCGGAGATCTTGCTGGCCAGGGTAGTTGACTTACACCTTCTAGAGCACGTTGGGTGGCACGGGATACATGCGGACGTGCATTGTCCTGTTGGAACAGCAAGTTCCCTTGCCGGTCTAGGAATGGTAGAACGATGGGTTCGATGACGGTTTGGATGTACCGTGCACTATTCAGTGTCCCCTCGACGATCACCAGTGGTGTACGGCCAGTGTAGGAGATCGCTCCCCACACCATGATGCCGGGTGTTGGCCCTGTGTGCCTCGGTCGTATGCAGTCCTGATTGTGGCGCTCACCTGCACGGCGCCAAACACGCATACGACCATCATTGGCTCCAAGACAGAAGCGACTCTCATCGCTGAAGACGACACGTCTCCATTCGTCCCTCCATTCACGCCTGTCGCGACACCACTGGAGGCGGGCTGCACGATGTTGGGGCGTGAGCGGAAGACGGCCTAACGGTGTGCGGGACCGTAGCCCAGCTTCATGGAGACGGTTGCGAATGGTCCTCGCCGATACCCCAGGAGCAACAGTGTCCCTAATTTGCTGGGAAGTGGCGGTGCGGTCCCCTACGGCACTGCGTAGGATCCTACGGTCTTGGCGTGCATCCGTGCGTCGCTGCGGTCCGGTCCCAGGTCGACGGGCACGTGCACCTTCCGCCGACCACTGGCGACAACATCGGTGTACTGTGGAGACCTCACGCCCCACGTGTTGAGCAATTCGGCGGTACGTCCACCCGGAAAAGATTGTGTCAATACCTATAAGCAAATGCTCTATAGCTACTCAGGCAAATTGCTTGTTTTGAGGTCCATACATCAATTAATGGAGAAGTGAACGCTGTTCACAAGCGATATTTAAAATATT
Organism: Schistocerca cancellata; assembly: GCF_023864275.1. Lineage (NCBI taxonomy): Eukaryota > Metazoa > Arthropoda > Insecta > Orthoptera > Acrididae > Schistocerca > Schistocerca cancellata. The sequence continues at coordinate 842,019,349 of NC_064627.1, forward strand.
GGATTTAAGGCGAGAAAATAGCCCATATTTGAAGCTACCCAGAGATAAAGTAAGTTGCTAGAGCCGTTGTTAGCAAATGTTTGCAGGGAGTTCCTAATTGGTACTGTGGAAATTTAGCATAAAGGCCCTATAGTAATCAAGAGGTTCATTTCCTTCATACTTATCTCCCTGGCATGTGATTCTTAAGCGAAGAACAATAACTGTTACTGTGATCGCTTCTCAGTTTTGGTTATTGATAACTTGATACCAGTGTCTGAGTTCAATTTGTACAGCACTGAAGATCATCACAATGTGATCGAAAAACGATTCTGCTATCAATAAAACATCAATATTACGGCCAACGCTGACCTTCCTTCTAATTTAACGTATATGGTCGTTGTGCACACAGCACTCCATAGAATTGCCAGTCAATATAAAAACAACTATGAGAGTTACTGATTTATGATGCTTAGTTTGCCGTCAGTTCTGTGTATTATTATTAACTATGCTCCAGTCCCTAAACCTAGTTACAGAAATGCGAATCAGACGCATTACGTATTCCAGGCCGTAGCAGCTGCGACTTAGAGGCACCATCTATGGTCACTTCCCAGCCTGCTATAGGATCACATCGGTTCGTCTTCTTCCTGCCGGGACTGTAACTGAGATTTGGCAACAAGGCAACGTATGTTTGGCAACTCTGTGATAGACCAGTTACTTCCTGGTTTGCACAGAATTAAGCCTCGGAGTTCACTTGATTTTACCTGTCATTTCCATTGAATAATCTGAGTTATTATCGCTTGAGGTGTACCAAAATATTGTAAATTCATCGTATACAGCCCAAAAAAGTCGTTGCACCTGGAAATCGCAACTAATCTCGTCCTTTAAATAACTGTTTACGAATTCTAGCCACTATTGATCTCGTAAGAGAAAGCTAAGACACATACTTCTTCGCCAGCTTTGTGGTAAAGTGCTTACCTGTAGAAAAAGTCTGTTATGGTTCGTAGTTCCAGACTCACTGACTGTGCCATTTTTATCCCTTCCGTGAAAGAGCTACAAGCAGTCAGATCCAACATCGATAAGGATACCACAAGAAAATACTTTCGGCTCATAGTGCAACGGTGAAAAACTTACAATGCTGTACAACAGGTAACACCTGTTTCCGCTGCTGACAAGCAAATTTTGGGTTTCTAGGAATACATAACTTTATTTATGAAATGCCACATTTGCATACATCTTGAGTATGACACAGCATACCAATTAAACACAAACCCAATCAAAGTCTAAGTGAGTAGTATTTTACTAATTCGTGTCGAGAGAGCCACGCTTGAGTACAGATACTCAATTTTATTAAAACAGGCTTTCGTCGTAAGGTTATTGTGGGTAGTTTTATTTCATTTCTTATAATACAGTACACAATTTTCGTAAGGTTTCCTTTATTGTTGTTAAAACAATAGTAAACATGAGAGAGAAATTAATAATCAACGATATATGCAAATTCTCTGATGTTATCTATAACAGTCTAACAATGCACATGCAGTTTATTGATTACATGCATATAGCAAACTTGTTCTGAGTTAAAGCTGTCAAACAAGGTTTGAAGAAGAATAAAATGCCAGTTCCAGATGGCAGCTAATGTAGATAATACTTTTCCGACGTATTTTGGCACGATGCGCTCTCCCCATACATAATACAAAAGTTTCGAATTGCATCTGCTGCCGGGCGGTCTATTAAACCTGAAAAGTACAAAATGTCGCAGAAATTAGCCCTTTTTCCACATGCGACTATTTTGTGCTGAGAAGTGAAGGCAATTATGTCACAAGTTCCATTACATTGATAACTTCAGCAGACAGTAGAACTGCGTTTTAAAAAATGTAGCAATGTATGTTCTCGAACTCGCGATATCTTACCTACAGGTCGCAACATTTACCATTACGCTACCAGTGAAACGTCCTCTTAGAAAAATTATAAATGACTGTGCTTAAACTGACATACATTATTTTTAGCGCAACGCAATCTGACTTTCAAACATCCCTACAAAAGAATGGCCGTGACTAACATTAACCTATACGTTTCACAAATCACTTACCTCACAAAAATCTTGGTTACTCGAACTACTGCAATACAGCTAGCGCCACTACTGCCAGCTAAATAAAAGATTCAAACTACGGAAGGCACTAACTACTGATAGGCATAGCAAATGAAAGATTTTAATAGAGAACAAACAATGTATTTACCTTAATAGTCATCAAAAGTCATAATATATATTGCAGTTCATGACATCCAGTCTTACAAATTTCAAAACTCCGCCATTTCTCTCCCCACATCCACCACTGCTGGCGGCTCACCTCCAACTGCGCAACGCTACGCGCTGTTCACATCCAGCTGCCCAACAGTACAATGGCAGACAACAATGCAAACTAGCCACAGACTGCACACAGCACAGCCAGTGATTTTCATACAGAGCGCTGCGTAACGTTGCCAATAAGAAAACATAAACAGCCTACTTACATAGCCCCCATGCTCCCCACAAAAATTTTACAAATTGTTTTGGGCAGTGGCCAATAACGATTTGATAAAATTTTTCATAATTACAATAACAAAGATATCAAACGCACACACTTATTGATACAATGTTGGTCAACAGCTAAAATTTTCTCACAGTCCATAAAGACAGTCCTGATCATTTATCACAGTGTTTTTCTCAAAGTCTGAGAAGTAAAAGAAAATGCACATGGAAGTAGTGGATTTCCTTGCCGTCTTGAAGAAGTAGTGTTGTCCTTCCAACAGAAAGACAGTGCTGACTCTTGACTTGCAGGCAGGTAATGGGCCACAACAGAGCAAACCCACAGCATGGTCATTCGAAGTTTTGAAGAATACTGGTAGGTAGGTCATCACAGAGCAGACCCACTGCAGTCCTGGTAGAGATTATGGTATTGGTGGGCCACCAGAGGTGCAGAGCCACTGCAGTCCTTGTAGAAATAATGGTATTGGTGGGCCATCAAAGATGCAAATCCACTGTAGTCCATGTAGAGACGGCCAGCAACCATATGTTGCGACTGTGCAGGTGCACAATCACCATCTAAGAGTCCTGTACTATATAGCAAGTCCATAAACCACCACTTGTGTACTCAAAAAGTTTTTTTTTTAATTGTCCTTAGAACCAGCAATGCTGTTATCCAGTCCCTTGCTGAATTACTAACACACGAGCAAACGCTATCAGTCCCTACTTCTCACATATTGTCCATATGCTATGACCAACCAAAACGTGTGCAGTGAAATGATACTTAATATGAAGAACTGGTGTCAATTCCAATTTTATAATATAAGAATACAAAAACAAAGGTACAAAATACATCATTAAAGAACGTAACAGTACAGATAACATTTGTAGTAACACAAACTTTACAAAAGAATAGAAATAAACATGCAGATCAGTGTTACAAAAATTATGACTTAAGTAAATATATAAAATAATGAGTACATACATAAAAGATCAGAATAACTTTCGAACATCAACTTCACACGTGAGCATTAAAACAGAACAGAATAAATAATGTCTAAACATCTTTACAAAGAAAATAATATCAAAAATCCCTACAAAAGAATGGCCCTGACTTACATTAACCTATACGTTTCACAAATCAGTTACCTCACAAAAATCTTGGTTACTCGAACTACTGCAATACAGCTAGCGCCACTACTGCCAGCTAAATAAAAGATTCAAACTACGGAAGGCACTAACTACTGATAGGCATAGCAAATGAAAGATTTTAATAGAGAACAAACAATGTATTTACCTTAATAGTCATCAAAAGTCATAATATATATAGCAGTTGATGACATCCATTCTTACAAATTTCAAAACTCCGCCATTTCTCTCCCCACATCCAGCACTGCAGGCAGCTCACCTCCAACTGTGCTACGCTACGCGCTGTTCACATCCAGCTGCCCAACAGTATAATGGCAGACAACAATGCAAACTAGCCACAGACTGCACACAGCACAACCAGTGATTTTCATACAGAGCGCTACGTAATGTTGCCAATAAGAAAACATAAACAGCCTACTTACATAACAAGGAAAGGACAGGGTTTGTTTTACTGCAGTATTTTGCAGACAAAACTTTCTTTACTTCTTGGAGATCTCCCTTCGGTCTTCATTATTTCCAAAAAGTCCTATCCAAACATGCTTTCTGTAGTTTGTTCACATCCTCTTTCAAAAATAGTTTTTCTCCACTGTACACTAATTTTTTTGCCAAACCATTTTCTTATAGCTTCTCAATGCATTTCTTCCAATTCATCATAGTTAGTTTCTTATATAGTCTACCCCCTCTTAACCTAACTTAAATCTACTGAGCTCAGATATATATACCAAGGGACGAGGCAATGCAGCAGCACATAACAAATTAACATAAACAGCAATGACAAAAAAATTCAAATTGGCAAAGCAAGCAGCCCTAAAATAAATTAGCAGAGCAATTGGAATATTACAACTAATATAAGGCAATGTGCAGCAAACAATAAAAATAAATCAGTAGTAAAACTGGCTTAATAGAGTAATACAAAGTCAAATTCAGTAACACTATGCCTGGCAAACAGCAGCAGCAAATGAAATAACTTATACCTAAACATGACAAAGCTAAAGCATAAAAAATATTACACTAAAAATGGCCATGTCTAATACCTATGTCACATCTTATCACTAGAGTGATGCATCACAAAAACTTACTCTGCAAGAAAGTTACCAAGTCATTAAAAAAATTATTTATGCAATTCCTGTGAAGGGAAATGTCTATTTGTGCTCTCTTTTCTAAGAAAGTATATCATAAACGTATTCCTTACTGGGTCTGTAGACAGAAAATAGTGATATTAGTACATCTATTAAATTTTATAATAACGAATGCTGCAGTGCAGCTAGAAACTAGATATTAAAGAAAATGAGCAAATATGTACAAAGGAAGGCATGAAACATCATTCGTTAGCCATATGGCATTTCATAAGGTAGTAAAAAATCTCTCAACTAGAAAGACAGTAGTCATAATCAGGTGTATAGACATAAAAGTATTTCTCGTCATTTCATTAGGCATTTCAGTAAATATCATAAATTAAGAGCTCCACAGTGTTATCATATGTTTTCAAGTTTCAGCGTGTCGTATTTGCCACGCTTTCTACAAAGGAATGTCAATAGTGAGGACAATGGCCCCCTTTATTTTCTCCACCTGTGCCTCTGAAAGGCACACACTAATGGCTTTTTTCCAGGCGACTGTCATGCAGCTGGGTGCCCATGACTCATTACGTGAAGGTGGTCATTTAACTTTCTTACTGAAATATTTACGACACCAGTTTGCATTAGAGTGACAGTTTCATATAAAAAATTTCACAGGTCGAGAATTTGCATTGCAAATGTGTAGAAACAAAATCATATGAATATAACAGTGTTGAAAAAGTTTTTGTCAGCATTGTGATACATTCACGCATTTACACGCATTTCATAACTCTTAAAATACGATTCTTGGTTTCCAACATCCTTTTCCACAAATCAGAGTCCCTAACCACTACTCATTATTCATATACATATTCGTCGACACTTCTTCAATATTTCATCATACTAAATATGTAGCATAATCAAATTCCTCATATATGGTAGCATCATCTTATTGATCACAAACATACCTCAACAGCATAATACAAATCGTCATTGTAAAAATAACATCATAACACCTCAGTCAAATATCAAAAACGTCGTAGCTTTCAGCAATAATGTCAAAACCTAAAAAAAAATCTCTGCTCATTTCAATAGTGTCATCTACCTCAAACGTACTTTAAAATCATGCTCCCTTACCAAATACATCATTCAAAGCTCTCCTAGTATTACAATGGTTCCGAAAAAATATGAACACTTCACAAAGTACAGACAAAATACAATTTCATGAGTGTGAAGTTATCCAACTGTGTAATTTTTTTAACATGTGTCACTGATGTAGTAAAAAAATGTTTATCTCTCAGTTAAATGATCAAATAGCTGTGTAATTTCTGTGCTAGAGAAATATGGTACCGATGTGTAAAGTTGTATAAGCAAATACCATATTAGCTAGGGCTCCTTGTGCTTGCCAAACACATGGTACAAAAAGTAAGCGTGTACCTGCCTGAGGAGTAATGTAATTATACCCTCAGGTGTTACAGATTACAACAATGGAATGAAATGTATCACGGAAAACCTTTGTACCATTGTACTTCAAATATCTTTAAAAATAAATGTTTTAAGTATAAAATTAAACACTCAAATACGTGTACTGTAGTGCTAAACTGTGCGTCTTGTTGTAAGATAATCTCTGTGGAAGTGTCGTAGTTATCGTCCTCCAAAAGCTAAGTTCTTCAGACGCCAATGTACTTACCTCATGATAAACAATAGTGAAATGCTTTGGGTATAGATATCTTAGTTATTATGCTTATTGCCGTGATGAAGAAAGTACTGTGCTGTAACATATTGTTGTGCTACGGAAAAGGCTGTCTCCTTGTAGCTATACCACGAAAGTTACTACTAAAACATGTTTTACTTTCCAGAATAATTCAGAAAAACTGTGCAGATATAAAACAGAAACACTGCAAAAGCAACATTGTAAGTTTTCACTCATTAGTAACGTCGTGATATAATCGTGTAGATGTCACATAAACTAACCACTGTGTCATCTGGTAAGTCATAGAAAGTACTTTAAATCCAGAAATATTTTCAAGTAAACCAAAATGTTGCATTAAAATCTCATTAGCAGTACTGGTAAATGTTCTCAGTATGTGAGCCTTATAGACGTTATGTAATCGTGCAACTAACAAGCAAGAATGTACACACACAATAACACTGTGACGTCTGTTCACTATAACAATGCATTCGTAATTTCTTCAAACATTGTTGCATGGTAACAGTTTATAAGTTTGACAATGCATACTAGAGATGTGAAGTGAAAAGTTTTATGGCAAAGACAAAGTTAAAAAGCAGATTATCTCTCAATAAACGGTTTTACATGTGAAATGTGGTGTAAACCTTTACTTTTCCTAGTATTCAGTGTTTTCAACTTCGATGCAATTATCATGTGGTATACGTCGGTAAAGAATACTGGAATTTTCCTCAAGGTTAGCGTCTATGTAATTTTTCCCTGAGCCAGCCGGCGCACGTGGCTGCCTGCGGTGCGAGTCATTGTCTGTCTCTTTGTTGGCGCACGTCGTTATTGGGATTTGGAGATCTAACTTCTACAAATTCACCTTGTCGAGAGTGCCCTGCTCTGTTTGAATCCTGCTAGTTCTGATGGAATTCAGGTCTGTCGTTTTGTCGGTAGTTTATATAGTTTCTTGTTTGTCGGTCATGTGGTGGAGAATTTCTCCCGGAATCGTAACTGCACGCTGAACTGTTGGGTCTGAAGTTATTCTGTCTCCCATGATAATAATTGTTTTGGTTTCCATATTGTCTGTTTCTATGGTCATCTCTGTCATATTCATAATTACGGAAGTGCGATCTTTCTCTGTAACTATTACTCTGCCAGTGGTTGTCATATGGGTAGTGTCTGTTTTGTTCACGATTTGCGTTGTAAGAATAGCCTTGTCGTGTCAAGTTATTATTTATTTCATGTCAGAATTGTGACGGATGTGATCTGTAATTGTTGTGTTCCTGTTTTCGCGTTCCGCACTTGTCAATGTCAATTTCCAATTCTTGTAACAGTCCCTGAAAAGCTTCAATGTCATCTTTGCAACGTCCTGCCAAAATAATATGTTGTAAATGTTCAGGTAGTTTGATTAAACAAATGCGAATGAGTTCTGAGGGGCTGTATGGGTTTGACAGGTACTGATTCTTGTGCAACAAGTCTTCAAAATATTTCACAAGACTGGAAAATTCAGATTGTTTGAAATGTTTCATCATTATGATGCTCTGTTTTACTTGGTCTTGTGTAGCTTGAGACCAATATGCTGAGACGAAGGCATGATAAAAAATTCTCCTTCACTGTGACAATCGTGAATGACCGATCACATTCTTTCAGCTGGTTCATTCTCTAAGTAGCCACACATAAATTCTAATCTGTGCTCTAATGACCAGTCGGGAGGAAAACAATGAGAGAATTGATGGAGGCATGCTTGTGGATGAATGTCGTTGCCAGAATTTCTAAATGTTTTGAATTTACGTGTAGTAATGAACAGATTATAGTCAAAATCATCGCGTCGGCGAGTAGCATATCGGTCATTGTTACGTCGTGTCGGCGGTGCCATCTCAAAATTCGGAGCACTTCGTTAATTTCTTTCATAATTTCCGAAATGCCCTGTGTTATTATTTTGTGGCTTTTCCGTATTTCTAAGTTCCTCTTCCCATGTTGGAGCGCGAGTGTCCTCTGAAATATGTAATTTTTGTATTACTTTTATCAACTGATCTTGTACTTCCCGGATTTCTCTTGTGTATTGCGTATTAATTTGATTCTGATTTTGTTTGAATTTCTTAATTTGTTCATACCCTTCTGTGTCAGTGATGGCTACAGGTCTTGTGTCATTCAGATCATCATCTACCTTTGTAGATAAGTTAGTGAACTGATCTGAAAGTTCTGCTACTTTATCCAATAGTGAAATTATTTCCTCTGTGTGTTTTTCTGAACCAAGTTTCAGAGTGTCCATTTGTGTTGAAATCGTATCTACTGTGTCCTTTAAGTTTTCCTGAGTTTTTGCAAGTTGCGTAACCGAATCGGTAGATGCAACTGAGTCAATTTTAGCTTGCAAGGTTTGGTGATTTTCATGAACAATAGTCTGCAGTTCTTTTATGGTTGCTTCGTGATTCTGTAATGCATTTTCATGACGCGAAAAAATAGGTTGTAAATGCTCACAAATTAGTGTTTTTACGTCATTACAGACTTTTTGACATTTCGATTCAATGTTATATAACTCAGTAGTTAAATCTTCACGTGTTTGTTCAAGTGTGGTGTCTAACTTCCGAAGAATTGGTTCCGTTGTGTCTAACGTTTGAAGCTTTTGCTGTGTTTGTCTCTGATTTAGTTCCATTGTGTCTAACTGTTGCTGTGTTTGTCTCTGGTGTTGTTCCATTGTGTCTAACTTTTGAAGATTTTGTTCCATTTCGTCTAACTTTTGAAGATTTTGTCCCATTTGTTTCTGATTTTGTTCAAGCGGTGTGTCTAACTTTTGTAGCCTTTGTCCCTTTGTTGCATTAACTGTAATAACAGTGCACTGGTGTCTGAAACATGTTCCTCAGTGCTATTCGGCAGTGCATTTGAACCGGCAATATTGGCATTTTGAAAAGCAGAAAATGTGTCTTGACTTATTTGAGAAAACGGTGAGGACGCGAAACCTGAATCTACAGTATTTCCAAGATTGTGTCCTGCCATTTCGGAATCCTGAGACGAGCAGACCGATCGATCGATAATGCTTCCCTGTTCACTAATTGTTTCACTGCCTACACCATTATTTGCAACCCGTTCCATTTCCCTATGCACAATTACCAAATTACTACTTTGAACATTAGTTAATTCATTATATGGTGGCGCAAACACACTGCTTTCTTCTTCACTGTCATTTCTCAGTTTACTTTGGAGCCTAGTATTACGTTTTTTACACGCCATTATTGTCACAATATTTCACACGACAACACAGAAAAACACAATCTGAAGAGCAAAAATAAGAGAACACAATAACATAGCACTGAAAATAATATCTAGTTAATTTCAAGCGCAGCTGCGAAATACTTGGTGCAAATCTACATGCATGCCACAACAGTTTTACTGTACAACAGTGAAAGACTGCAACTACAAAGGAGATTCTCTCTACAATTGCGCGCTAGCAATAAACAATAGCTACACTAATTACACAAACTACAAGAAAAAATCAGAAGACTCCAGTGAGGTATCCTCGACTAAGGGTCGACATATGAAACGTCCCCTTAGAAAAATTATACATGACTGTGCTTAAACTGACATACAATATTTTTAGCGCAACGCAATCTGACTTTCAAACATCCCTACAAAAGAATGGCCCTGACTAACATTAACCTATACGTTTCACAAATCACTTACCTCACAAAAATCTTGGTTACTCGAATTACTGCAATACAGCAAGCGCCACTACTGCCAGCTAAATAAAAGATTCAAACTAGAGAAGGCACTAACTACTGATAGGCATAGTTAGCAAATGAAAGATTTTAATGGAGAACAAACAATGTATTTACCTTAATTGTCATCAAAAGTCATAATATATATAGCAGTTCAGTCTTACAAATTTCAAAACTCTGCCATTTCTCTCCCCACATCCACCACTGCTGGCGGCTCACCTCCAACTGCGCAACGCTACGCGCTGTTCACATCCAGCTGCCCAACAGTACAATGGCAGACAACAATGCAAACTAGCCACAGACTGCACACAGCACAGCCAGTGATTTTCATACAGAGCGCTACGTAACGTTGCCAATAAGAAAGCATAAACAGCCTACTTACACCAGCTGACACGTAGCTGCAACAGCTACAGAACTCAAAAAGAGTCAACCAGTTACACCTTTTCTTTTGCACTGCACGATGTTTTCAACAAAGAGATAGCGCAATAGAGTAGCTCAAGTGGAAAGGAACGCTTACTATTTAAATTTCTTCATCCTACACTGTTGGCAGTTCTATCTAGGTAGCAGTTACGTGATTTTTTTTCTGTGATTACAGAATAGAGTCGAATGTATGCACTGGGTAGCTTAGGCAGCTAGTTCATGGTGATTCGGTCAACGAAGTAAATGAATGTACTGAACATGCTGCAAATTACTACAGGGAACCTGTGTGTCATAATTCTCATCCAGCGTAGCGCAAGGGCGTTATGACAGAAAAAAGATCCGCAGAAAAGAGGGTTTGGTGGTCTGTTGGGCTGATGATAGGTTCATATATGTATGGTCTGGGTTCGATTCCAACTTCAGTCAATGATTTTAGACAGGCAGAAACAGATTCTATTCTCTTCTGGCTACACCAATTGAAGAAGATATAATGGCATTGTGGTCTGAAATACACATTAAAAATGATAATCCTTCTGTATCAAGTAGACGTTAGGTTGAAACACAATAAAGTCTGGAGGGGCGACATGTAGAAACTCTATCACCAGTAACCTTTCTTATACTAGTTATTTATTTCTAGTGACGAAACAAACGCTATGTGGGCTCACAGGACACTTATTCCATCTTTTATCTGAGCTTCTGTATGTCGATAAAATTGGTTCTGAACTGGGAATGCAGCACAGACCGCCCTTAATGGGAAATTTGATCCCTTCGTGACAATACAGCTCGGCTACAATTTGTTGTTTGTTCAAAACAGCAGATTCCTCAACATCTCCACATATTGCGCGTGAATGGATTCGAATCCTGGACCGGCACTAAAGATTTCATTATGTATTATCAAGCTCTAGCATGAGAACACCTGTCTGCTGGTGGACAATAATTTTGATTTTTAATGTATTTTCATTCGTTGTCAACACTGACGATATGTGACGTTTTTGTCTCCCAGTGAGACACAGAACTATTTGCGAGATCACTAAGTTCAAGGTGCTGGTGGAGGAAACTTCGGTAGCTGACGTCTCTTTGTGTGTAGTCGACAACGATATGTGTAGAGCTCTATTCTCAGTCAGCACTGAACTCTTCGTCATATTATTTCTAACCATACATGCTAATATGTCGCTTCAGGTGCAACAAATCCATATTTAACGTTCGTTTTCTCTAGAATATAACAGCGATAGGTGCCGGGTTGGAGTCGTGAGAAGGAAAAAATTAATGTTTCGTCTCGTCATTTCAGTAAAAACATCTTGCTGCAGCCGAGAAAATCCGAAATGTCACAGTTGATTGTGCTTCGATATCTATCCGATTAGGTTCTGGGTTCGAATCCCTGTCCAACACAAAGCTATAACTTACAGCATTTCAAGTAAGTTACTTGTTAAGAAGCAATATTTGACATCTCTCGTAGTTCATTAACAGGGACAATAGGTGCTGGGTAGGAATTCGCGTCCGTTAAAAATGTTGTGTGTTATGTAATTTAAAGTTGATATTTGCTAACTGATACTGTCTAAAATCGCGGTATATCACTCTCTGTATGCCTAATCAGGAATGACTGTTAGCTTTCGTCAGTCACGAAATCTTTGCTTAATCTGCATGACCTGGGTTTGAATCCATATGCAGAACGAGACGGTTCGTCGTGTCGTTTGAAGTTCATACATATTCTCAACTAGCCGCTCGTGAATAACTTAAATTTTTAGTGTCTTTGTGTTAAATAGTAAGTACGGTATGTTACTTTGAAGAGGAAATCATGAATACGACGAACTTACTACGTGCATTACCTATCTGACGTAATAATGAGAGTGGTAACATTTCAGGTATGTCATTTATTGTAACAAACGTGAGCTTACAAGCCTTAAGCACAGTATTATCTGTGGTAAGGTGTTCCCTGATATTTGTAGCATCGTGGTATTACTTTACATCTTGAGTTATTGCGATACAGAGCAGTGTTTTCTAGTGGTGACTTGTTGGAACCATTTTCAATAGTCAAACGACTGTACCAAGGAGCGATTAGAGGACCCCTCTCAAGGACATTAAGGGGTTGGTATCTGGTTCCTGGCTCACGCCAGATGAAAACACGGTTAGAATCACTATTCAGACTATACCTGGCCTTATCTGTGGACATAACTTTGGGGCACTGTTCCAATGACCATGTACTGTGTTCTTGACACCAGGCTTTACAGGCTCTCCTGTGACCAGGGGTCAGTGGAATGCACCTGTAGACTGTGTGTCTGGATATAACTGTTCTAGTGGCTGCGGTAAGGTCCCGAGCAAGGCTGCCTCCAGTACTCCGTGGCCGTCTGCGGTTACTGATGGTGAGGTATCGGTCTTGTTGTGGTGTTGTACACTGTGGACGTTGCGTACTGTAGCGCTCGGACAGGTTTCCTGTCTTCTGGAATCGTTGCCGTAATCTTGAGATCACACTTTTTGGCACACGGAGGGCCCGTGCTACGACCTGCTGTGTTTGACCAGCCTCCAGTCACCCTAGTATTCTACCCTCATAACGTCATCAATATGTGTTCCTTGAGACATTTTCAACACACAGTCACCATTACAACGTCTGAAAACGTCTGCACACTTATTCGCTGCACCGTACTCTGACATGCACCAACAAACCTCTGCGTATGTGGGCCGCTGCCAGCGCCACCGTGCGACGACCGCAGGTCAAATTCACCGCATGGTCATACCCCGACGTGATTTAAACCCGCAAACCGACCACCAGAGCGTTGTTTCACCATGTATCCGCATTATCCTTAATATATGAGCATGAGTGTATATTCTCTTAACATGACCAGTAGTAACTCGAATTTCAAAATACGATCAAGCACCTGCTGATGAGTTCCCAAGGCTCAAAATGCATCGCGTACTGAAATAAACTCACGAAATGTGATTGAAAGCGGTTTGTTTTCTTTTTTGCAGTCAACAAAATCAGAATAAAAGTGTGTCAGAGTAAATTAGATCGCGCTCTTCAAGTGACAGTCTCAAGTCTCACGAAATGTGATTGAAAGCGGTTTGTTTTCTTTTTTGCAGTCAACAAAATCAGAATAAAAGTGTGTCAGAGTAAATTAGATTGCGCTCTTCAAGTGACAGTCTCAAGTCTCATTTATTGCTCACATGAAGCTTACCGAACACAATAGCCTGTGCACGCAGTGCACACAATACCAATCCCAGCACTAACGACCTACACATCAATGGACGTAAGACCTTACTAGTAATCCGGTACTTGTAAGTGACGAACAATGAGTAGTTGTTTTTGAAACAACAGTGAAAAACCAGCTCTCATTGAAAGTTGATAATGCTGAAACACATCTGAGCCGTGGCGCTCGTTACTGGCGCGCCAGTCTCTTGCATGTCCATAATCGATCCTTCGATGTTTCTTATCTTTGCTTGCCTTGTTGTTTTCCGGATTCGCGGGGAGAGTGGCAGTTGACGTTTGCTCGGGCTACCTGTTGAGACGCCGCGAGGTATATGTGGAGTTGGTTGTACGCGGTCTGTCGGTTTAGAATGGAGGATATGTGTTGGCTGCCTGCCTGTGTGCTCTCCTGATTTTGCTCGCTGTGCCTTGCGACCGCCTAGCTTGGGTTGATACACGAGCCATACCGGACGTCCAGCAGAAGTTAAGCAGCCTTGTGTTTCTTTTAAAGAAAAGGAGCAAATGTATAAGACTTGACTTTGTAACCAATTTTGGTGGCCTCTTAAGTGTGGCCTTAGCGTTTACACTTCCTTTGGGGAGAGCTAATTCTTTTAAATTTAAATAGTTGGGGTTCCCCGTCCTTTACAATCTTTTGTGGGTTTTATTTGAATTTTCTCTTTGGGGTTCCTTCCTTGTGCTTGGTTAAATGTTTACTTGTATAGCGGGAAGTGACTCCTGGTTAAAACTCGGAGAAGGTGTTTGATGCTACTGCCGCCTACTTAATTCATCTTTTCAATTAAGTGTTGTCATCCCTTCGAGCGACCTGGTGTCACTTCTCGTTAGTTAATGCTGGTTTATGTGTACTTAATTTTGAATTGGCCATGTGAATTAATATTTTGGAGCGCAGTATAGCACTAAGGTAACCTCATTGTACACCACCTTGTGCCCCGGTCTAGTACCTTAATTTTCAGTGGCACGAGTTAGCTCCACTACCGGTTTTTCTGATGTGCTGTCTTCAAAATCTTGTCTTATATAAGTTTGCCCCATGTGTGTCTGGGAACACAGAGACGAGCTTTAGTGTGACTTCAGTGCTAGTCAGTTAATAGAATCTTCATTTTGGCTTGGCTTCCACTGAAGAGTTTGAGTGGAGCGTAGTATGTTTGATTTGTTATTCATTTAATTACTGCAAGTTTGTTTATTTAATGGGGAGCAAGACATTTAAAGACTGTTGGTATTAACCTACCTAGTTGCTGGGTGTTGCGAATTCGTTCCAAATGGCCTACTACTTATTCAATGGCAAGGCTGTTGATTAGTTGGTTACTGTGAGTACAAATTCACGCTATCTATTTGTTGCTGAAATTGTTAAAGTGTCTGTATCGTGATTCAATCACTAGCTACGTGTTTGAGCTGAATTGATATAAACCTTACATTGCATCCTTAAAATTTGTTGCTAGCAGAAACCCTTAAGAGAACTAAGTTTTGTCACTGCTTATGTTAAGCTTTACTGGGAGCAATATTTCATGTAGTTAAATTTTGTCTTAAAATGTGTATTTCTCTGATTTAATAAAAGAGTGATAAAAGAAAAAAAGCAAAGGGGCCTTGCCCTTCCTATTGTGTCCGGTTTGTAACACGTATCAACATCCTTCTACAATAAGCTGCTTCCCCGCTGACGTCCCTCGGGCTTCATAAGAATCGGTGGATCCAGAGGTTAGTGACAGTTAAGGGCCGAAACGACACAAGCTAGAGCTTGGGGCGCCAAGGTGAGAGTGTCGCTAGAGACGCCGTGCTTCATTCCTATACGGAGCGTAAAACACTTAGTAGCGGTCGCTTAGGGCCCCAAGATAAGAAGGGTGATAAGGCCGCTCAAATGCAGCATTTGTAAACAATGCGATGGGCACAGTTAGCCGTGAAAACTGACACGGTGACAGTGTGCTAGAGAAAAGGGCAATGGGACGGGCTGAGGGGGGGGGGGAGGGAAGACAAATGGAAAGCCACTAGAGTGGAAAAATGTTCTCGAATCGGCTCTGCCGAAGGCGGTGGGTGGTAGAACACATTTATCTGCTCTGTTAGACTAAGGAAAGAGGGAAAAAGTGTGTTTAACTTCCCATCAACGACAAAGTCATTGAAGCACAGGTTGGTATCGCACAACGACTGGGTGGGAATTCAACCGGCAGTGTTTCCCTTACATGGATTTGTGAACCACAGAAAAACTAAATATGGGTGACTGGACACCAAGAACTACTTTATTTTGAGCATTGCTCTCAGAAGCGTCAGACATGAATGCCGCATCAAAACGGGTAATGACACCTCTCTTCTGCCTCTCTTGTGGTATGGAATCACTGCGAAGAGGAATTGTGTGGTTTCTCGGTGCACATAAATAGTATTAATCCAAAGATAGTTACTATGGAGGAAGAGAGCAATGGAAAACTACATTTTTTGGCTGTATCAGTAATTAAACGAGCAGATGGGAGTCTAGGGCGTAAGGTGTACATAAAACATACGCACATCGACCGTTACCTCCATAAGGACTCCAACCATCATCCCAGGCAGAAGAGAGGTGACATTAAAATATTGGTGGACAGAGCTAATAAGATCTGTGAACCAGTTTATTTGCAAGATGAACTAAAATGGATAAACAGACAACGAGATAGATCGAGCACTTCATCTCAGAAGAAAAGTGTCTGATAACACTCAGCAACAACCAATGTCAGCTGCAAAAGTTTTTATTTCTTTTATTCGCAATGTTACGGATCGTATTGGGAAATTTCTGGCCAAGTTTCAAGTCGAAACAATCTTTAGACCTACTAAGAAAGTTAATGAGAGTTTAAGATCGGCGAAAGACGCACGACACCCATTGGAAACTCCTTGTGTGTATAAAATTCCTTGCCTGTGGTGTGTCATCTTCGTGCCGACTTTTTAGTGCGGTGTTTCCAGTGATTGTTAAGTGTTGTGCGTCTTTTCCGAAGTGTTGCGAACGGACATCATAATGTCGCAGGGTGTGATTTTTATATCGCTTTCGAACTGAATCCAGACCTTCGCCATGTTTTTTAATTGTCTGTCTACTGTTTTCCCTGTCTGCTTCCTGTGTATTTTATCATCGCCCACCATTTGTTTTATGTTTTAACTTTCCACAGTTTTCCACCGTTTTACAATTTACGTCACCGTTTTATCGCCCTGCTTTTATTGTTTCTTAGTGTCTTATCTTATGTTTTAAAAATTCTGTAGCTGAAGAGCGGCGTACTACGCTGCTGCCAGTCCACTCCCATCGGCGGAGAATCGAAATCCAATAAAGGAAAAAAAAAAAGGCCTGGCAGCCAGTCTTTGACTCACCTCAGAAGATGTCGCCCGTAGTTGGCAACGAAACGACAGGAAGAAGTAGTCTTACAAATTGACCACTTCCTCTCAACCCGGAAGTTTTAACTCATGAAGGCGGTGGCCGTGAAAACCTACACGAAAGAGGTCATCGTTTCCATCTAAATTAACCAGTTATTTTGCCTGTCAGTACCTATCACGCTGGTGCTACAAAGTAATTTTACCATGACTCTTGACGGTCGACATCGAAACGTAGTAACTCTAGGGGCCCTCCGTCACTGCTGCTCAGGCATGCTCTCCTCTGAGTCTGTGAGAATCCGAGTCTCCATGCTCAAAGTCTGATTCGAATGCCACACCTTATATCTGAATCTTTCTCACTCCATGGGTGAACGAATGTTCTTACTCGAAAGCAGAAGCGCGTATTTCCCCTCTCGAAAGACAGAAACCGGATTTGTAAAAACGTGCACTGCTCTCTGCCTGGCGATAATTTTTCGCCTGCTCGAAATTTGCTAGCCAGGGCCCTAGCTTGCCACCAACACTGGCCAATGGCGTAATTTTGTAATGTCTTTCATACTCCCTCCAGCAGCTCCGCAAAAACTACTCTACCGCCATTCACAGCCCAAAAAGTGGAACTCACATCACAGGTTAATGACAGGGCATGTTGTTTTTTTTTCCAGTCGCGAAATTTCGCTATCGCAGCAAAACTGAAAGCGAGGAAAAAATATGTCCTACTCTCTATGTTGGCTTGGAGGGCCACCTGCCATGCAACAGTCACAGTGGTGGTGTGTTTTGGTATGCTTGGCCAGAGGACATGTTCTGCACGCCAAGAAGAGCATATAGGTGTTGTACGGGACGGTGACGCTACCGAATTACGCTGCACAATTGAGGCTGGTGCCCCATGGTTCAAATGGCTCTGAGCACTATGCGACTTAACTTCTGAGGTCATTAGTCGCCTAGAACTTAGAACTAATTAAACCTAACTAACCTAAGGACATCACACACATCCATGCCCGAGGCAGGATTCGAAACTGCGACCGTAGCAGTCCCGCGGGGTGCCCCATGTTAGTAGCCCCTAAACATTAGCAGACTACCGTTTACAATCGGTTATTTTCCTCAATTTGTGTCCGCTTCTGAGGTGCATTGTAGCATGTATAGTTCAGGAGGTGGTAGAGAGGATACTACAAAACTCACACAAATGATTAGGAATGTATTAAAACTTGAATACAAGTGGTGGTCACACAGATGACTTGAAACTGATGCTGTAGCTGATACCTGCAACATTTGGCGCTTAATTACAATATGACAGTTTGACGCCAGAGTCTAATTGTCTTTAAAAATGACGTAATGTTCAGTATAAGTGTTCTAGTTCCACACAGTTCCACACAGCCGTATCTATATACGACAATAATGTCGTCTTAAGCGATGATTAGAATCGATCGTTGATTACATAGAGAGTGGCTGAGCGTCACTGTGTTCGAACATAAAGACGCATTTCATCGAGTAATACGATGCATTTGGTTTCGTTAAACTAACTCTGTTTCCGTTACGCGTTTCGCATAACCAAGAAGCGAAGGATGTTATGTGAAAAGGCTGCTTTCGTAACCCAGCATTTTCCCTAATACAGAATGACGAAACTAATGTTCCATTTATGTTCTCTTCCCGAACATGCTGAGCACATATTTTCCTACGTCTGGACTTTGACATATTGTTTGTTTTCACAACAGAAGGATGTACATCAAATATGACGTTCCTCAGGTAATTCCTTTATTAGTTATTAATATTTTTAGTTTCGTATAATGTAAGTGGCCTGCCAGCGCGACTCCACTGCTTTCACACGCGCAGCTGCAACAGATGGTCGTGACGTCAGTCTGCAGGACACAACTCGTCCGTTACTGACCGTATAATACTCTACTGGCTTACATTGCAGCCCACATACATTCTGAAGTAAATCTTTTAATAGACAAATGGGCGATCGCGCACTAGTTGCGACACCACAGGTTTGCAACATTTACTCCTCCCAGCGTTCAACCAGAGCACTTTTCGAGTTGTACTGATTGGAAATCTAAAGTCAAATTACAGAAATAAAACCATTACAGTAAAAGTAGCCAGTGCAGCTAAAATTCACGTATTTGAAAGAAAAAAGTCGCTTGAATGAATTCACTTACAAATGAAATGTGATTACTTGAGGTTTTATACTGTAATCAGAATGACTAGTTCACCTTTAAATGATGCAAGCTGACGTTTTTTATTAAAACACTTACATCAGAATCTAATGTATGGAGGCTACTATCGTCATGACAACTCCCCTTATAGTACCTCCATGCAGAATACCGTTTCTCTGAATTCTCTCACATCACCAGCGAGTTCTTCTCGTCCTACAGTGAATTCTTTATACTGTCCGCACGCTGGACTGAGGGAAACGTTGGGAGGTGGGGGAGGTTCCATTTTTGGCACTGTAGCTGCATCCTACCGTTTGTCCCAGGCTTGGGCGGTCAGAGGGCCGGCGCCTGTCCATCCTCTCGCACAAACCCTTCTTCCGCTTTCTCCCTGCCGTTAGTTTACTGGCTATCTTATTAAAGGATACTATTGCCGGCATCGCAAGAGAACGGCCCCTGTGGCGTACCCTCGCTGCCTCCCCTTTGTCTGTTCCGGACGGTACAGCACTGCTTCAACACCTCATGGTACGAAAGCCCAACAGAGAAAGAAAAATCACAAAGTTAGTACTGACCCTGCATTCAGTGTCCTTGCGATACTAACTGCAATTGTCCCATTCTACATGTCACGATCATGCTACTCCAGTTCATCTTTACTTACTGGTGAGATGTGGCTACCCAGAAAGGACAGCCACCTCTCAAGATGTCTCACAAACAAAGAAGCTTGGAAGTATTGCGTAATCGTGAATCGCCTTTTACAATCTGTCTACGACTCAGACCGAAGCGTTTATTAGCGTAACCTGTAAATGATGTTTCATTACCGAATGAAAAAAAAAATTATTAAATTAAAATTTTTATTATTTTACCAAAATAATTATTGCACAGTTCATAACTAAACCACCTATCACTAACGCATTGCCTGATTAAGTGTATTGGAGCAGAAGATGTATTTCAATTGCCTTTCCATGTCATCCCAAACCATATGTATGTCAGTAAGGAAGAGAACTGAAGGCCCTAACTGTTAGTATGACATTGCATCGCAGTCGTGACTCATCATTTGGATAAGTACAATATAAATCCAACCTTGATAGCTTAGCATCCAACTCAGACTAAGAGTAAATGCGGTCTCTGATCTCCTGGCCGGCCGGTGTGGCCGTGCGGTTAAAGGCGCTTCAGTCTGGAACCGCGTGACCGCTGCGGTCGCAGGTTCGAATCCTGCCTCGGCCATGGATGTGTGTGATGTCCTTAGGTTAGTTACGTTTAATTAGTTCTAAGTTCTAGGCGACTGATGACCTCAGAAGTTAAGTCGCATAGTGCTCAGAGCCATTTTTTTTGTCTCTGATCTGCCGGTTTCGTTTTACGGCCCAGCAGTACATTAGGCTTATATAAAAAAATAATACACAGGCTGGTATGGAAGTTGGAGATCCGAGCGTTTTCAGAACATAAATACACAGATGGCCGTTAAAAACCCACCATCATGAAGGCATCATGCAACAGCCATGAAAATGTCATGATGTGTAGAGGAAAGGTACATGCTTTGAGGGGTGATAGTATTAGTGATACTGAAAGAAAAATTTCATACGTACATACGCCCTATTCTGAATGATTTCTTAGATAGAACACACTTAAAATACTTTTGTACGTTTTTCATGAGTGACTCGAAAACTGTACCCCCTAGCAAAAACGTGTCGCAGCACAAAATTAAACCACATTAAATCTAGTTCTCAAAAGGCCGTATTCATTTTTTCTAGTGTGTGTAGATCAATTGCTGATGACTTCCCGACTTGACGGACCACAAATGTCCTGTATCAAATTGTTCGTCTCAACTTCCTCTACACTACTGTGGTATGTCGTAAACAATGACAATGTTTGAATAACATATAAAGTAAATAACTATGTACATTAAGTGTGTATTATCTTGAAAATCATTTGGAATAGGGTGTATGTCCATACGAAGTGTTTAGTTCAGAATCACTAATACTATCACTGTGCACAGCATGTACCGTTCCTCCTGAATCACCGTGTATGTATGTTCTCTACAAAAGGAAAGATTGCTCAGAGGTATCACATACGTCACAGGTAATTGTTGGTTGCTTGTGAGACTGCGTTATGCCTTGTGCAAGAGGGAGAAATGGCTATCACCACGTTTCGCAGTTCGACAACAGTACGATCGTGTCTATCGACAGTGTGGTTTATCGTTGCACAACACTGCTACTCGCATTGGTCGGGATACCACGATTGTCACGTGAGTGCAGGGAGGGCTTCAAAGCCATGATCTCAATGGCCAACGTGGCTTGCTTTCGACAGGACACACATATTATTAGAACGATCCTGTGGGATCATAGACGCTTTACAAACTTCGAGAGAACAAATGGGTTCGTTTGTAACAAGCAAGAATCCACACAGCTAGGTGACGTCTGGAGTGCCACGAACCATCACGTATCACAGCTACAGCTTTTGCGGCTTTCCTGACACGTCAGCAGAGAGAAGCATACCAACAGCAACGTGCCTGGCAACAACGCTGGACGCAGAAGCATCACCGTGACGTCTTTTCAGAAGAGTAACTGTTCCGCGAACTGTATCTCGATGGCCGGCCGGAGTGGCCGTGCGGTTCTAGGCGCTGCAGTCTGGAACCGAGCGACCGCTACGGTCGCAGGTTCGAATCCTGCATCGGGCCTGGATGTGTGTGATGTCCTTAGGTTAGTTAGGTTTAATTAGTTCTAAGTTCTAGGCGACTGATGACCTCAGAAGTTAAGTCGCATAGTGCTCAGAGCCATTTGAACCATTTTTTTGTATCTCGATGGACAAATGTAGGTATGGAGACTAACAGAAGAACGAACGTTAACAGCTGGCATTCGCTACCGTACAGACCCACCACGTAGTGTAATCGTTTTTGGCGTCATTGTGTGCAGAATACGAACACCTCCGATACGCTTGGCTGGTAGCTGGGACAGCTCTCGTTCCATTTCTGATGTATTAAAATTGGTGGCTGTTGAACCGAACGTAAGTACACTCGTCAGGACAACGGTGCTTTCTTTGGTCTGTTCAGGGAGAACACTAAGTAGATACTATAACACGTAAAATATTAGTTGAATTTCTTAAGCAATAGATAAGAATATTTAACGTTGAATAGTCAGTTTCTACAGGAATGTCATGCGTATTTACAGCTGTCTCTGAACAGTAATGTATCGCTTCATACAAATATATTAGAAACCTTTCACTCATAGTACATTTACCAATAACATTCGCGCAGTGTTCGGCCAAGTACATTGATCACATAGCTTGCCTACTAGAATATGATGATATGATGCTGTCGTCTTACAAGAAACCCCTTGCGTGCGAGGTCGCAAAAATCCAATGACGTTTACGACATTCGATGCCCCACGTACTGCCTACCATACAACCACAATATTGGCTGTTAATGGCTACAAAGGGCAGGACTTAACGCATCCAGCAGTGAGTACAGCATGATGCTAAGGAGTGTAGTTGAACTACTTAGTCGACCAGTAACTCACAACATTGTTACAGTGCTAGTGGTGTCGATACAAAGTAGAGCAATGGCACCGATAAACGAAGCAAACATTGCATCATATCAAAAACAACAGCTGCCGAAGTTGACATTTCGTGAAAAAGGAACCCAAGGAATTTCGCAGTGTGAGGAAGAGGTGCCATATGAAATATTATGGTTTCTGCAAGATAAGTCAGTGGAATGTGTGGTGTCGTATACGCTCGACTGTGCGAACAATGTACGTGAAGAGTATAATGACGACGATTTGTGCTTAACAAGTGAAAGTGATATTGAAACAAGTGTCCAGCCATGTTGTCCATGGTCAGGAAGGCACAAATCTTGCCTCCAGTAAACTTAGTAAAAGACAATCCTTGTTCAATAAGCGAGTACTAAACATAATTACGTACATGGAAGATCATCCACAGTAAAGTAAGAAAACGATGAACAGATTTAGAATAAGTTGCAGCAGTATGACCGTGTAGCGCATAAGAAAAACTACTGATATTCAAGGGAGGATAATGTGCACTTGTAACAAAACTACTGTTTGCGCGTTTGAAGGATGCTCGATCATGTGCATGATAGTGGCCTACTGGCCTACTACGTTCAGCCCATAAAAAATAGGGCGACATACGTTACAGTGATTTCAAAAGAAACAGTAGATTGTTGCATAACTTCAAACATTGCTTCAAAGACGTAAGATAACGGAATTTCAAATAAAGCGTCAACTTGACGATGCACAGCAAACTGCGGAATTACCCGAAAATGTGTGGGTGAGATAAACAAATTTATCCCACCGTTCAGTAAGTAATTTACTTTCAACTCCAACCAATCAGGATTCGAAGAGGGAACGCATATGAAAGTAACTCTGGAAATTAGACGTCGTATCACGATCAACTAACATCAATGCTTAACACATTCGTATACAATTACACCGACTGTTAATACGGATGATAAATTGGTTGGAAGGTTATTTATTGTATGGCGAAAAGTTGCAGGTGCTCTGCCACCTACGATTCTTTCTTGTGTGCCTGAGATTGAACGGCAGTAGGGAAGGTTTATATAACAGAAATCAAGGTGGGAAAATGGACGTAAGGGAACTACAATTGTTGTGTGAGCACTGCTTCTGGCAAATACGTGGTCAAGATAACTTGTTTTAGCTTCATTCCTGGTCAGCGTATAAAAAGCATCCTCCTTTAGAGTAAACTATACCTCCTGCGAAGTGTGTGCCATTGCTGTTCATACCACCTGTAAACACTGGCCAAGTTCAGCCTATATATGTTTGTTTCTTTCGTGCCTATAAAACATATACTCGCACTATCTGCAGCTGCGCTTTAATGGATAGTCAGTTTCACGATAAGGTCCCCGACAGAAAGTTTCGCATTCGGTTGCATGCCATCATATTTCATCAGTTATCATCCCGTAACAGCAATACCACTCTACAAGCATTCTTCAAGAGCGGATGCCTAGCTGAACATCCTCACGGCTTGTTACTCGCAAAAAGTTCGCCTTCGATCTTGATGGTGCGAACTTTGCTGATCGCTGTGGTGCGCCGTTTTCTTTTCGTGTTCATTGTGCTCGTTAATGGTTTGTTTTGAATATTTCTTGAATGTCGACGACGTCTATTGTAATACATACATCCCATAGAAGATTGATCTCTGCATCTCCCGCACATTCGTTTTCTGTCGCCCTCCTGACGCACGTGGAGAGTCATTAGCAGCAAATACTTTTCGTGTCGGGTTGCTATCACACTACTTTCAAATGAGTGTTGCTGAAGAACTTGCGACCTTGCACCCGAGGGGTTCATTGTTAGTCGACGAGCGCCGACTGGGTCTTAGCGGTATTCTGCTAGGACGCAAGTAGACGGGCCTTTGCTGTGGAGTAGCCAAATGTTGCTGGTCGTGGCTACGCCTATACGTCAGAGAGGCTTGCAGCGCCTATATTGTCTTTTATTTGCGTTGCGAGGTATAATACTTGCTTTGTCCCCGCGCTCTTCGGGCGACTACATAGCGGCTGTGCTCTGTCTCCGAGGTTTCCATGATTTTAACATTCAACAAGATAAAGCAAGACCACGTGTTACCGGTCCAGTTCTGAACTACTTCGATACAGACGGCTTTTTTTCTGGCCAGCACGTTCTCCACATCTCTCCGCTACTCAAAACATTTGCTAAGGGTTTTCGTGAGGCAAATGGGCCAACAGCCAACCACTAAATTTGATGAACTCTGGCACAAAATTGAAACAGCATGGAACAATGTGCCTGCGTCTGCTATCATAGTTCAGTTTGGCTCGATATTCAGGCAGGTTAGGGACATTGCTGCTGGAAGAGATGATACGTCTAGACCTCATATTTTAAGCAGAAAAACGCCTACTTGTGAGACATCAGCCGCAGTAATCGATCTTGTTCGAAAATTTGTGCCGTAATTTGATAGTACGCAATTATGACCTTCTGAATGCACCGATTTTATACTTTCACGCGCACCGATTGTTTGTCACTCGCTCCGCGCCACTGCAGACGCCTACTCCGCTAGCCCAAAGTACTGTACAGTGGAGTGACTAAGAGATTTGTGAAATACTGCTTTGACATTGGTAAAAATGCTTTGTTCATTGTGTCACAGTGCGCGGGTTCTAACCTTTTGCTAGTCAGCGACCTTGTCACGTTGGTAGCACCGATTCCCGCCAGATCACCCAAGTGATATAACTTTGTGCGCGGTAAGTATTTGGATGGGTGACCGTCCGTGGAAATCCGGGCGCCGTTGGGTAACGGACAAACAAATAGCCGAAGTGGCGTCCAATAGAAAGACTTGCACAAGGCTGGTGTGCCACACATCAATTTTATTATGATTAACCAGTAGCTGCTGCCACAGATCTCTTTGCTTGTAAACATTTCGATGTAAATTGGCAAATGCAGTCAAACTGATTAGTGTGTCATTACATAAGAACCGTATCACTATATAATTATTAACATCGCTGTTATGTGTTATTTCATTTGTATTTTAAAACTGGCATTGTTAAAAAGAAGTATATTTGCAGGAAATGCGCTGTTCTTCAGCATTATCGCCATGATTAAATTGTGAACTGAAATCATTAACATAAAAGTTTTCTGGGTATGGTACCGCGTCATAATGTAAAAACTACTGCTGCTGGAGAAGAAACCAATATTTGGGACACGACTGCAGCGGCGTTTTTCTGGGTCTGGGTCTGGGTCAGAAAACTTTTATGTTGACTGACTCTGGCCGTGGAAGCCTACGCAATTATATGAAATCATTAACTTTATTCCACGATAATTGTTCAGTCTCTTAGCTTTATTGGTTTTGATTTAGAGGCAGAATATCAATACTAGAAAATTATTCAGATAATATTGGACGTATATATGCGTGAGGTTGACATATTACGTACTCATAGGCCTATTCCTTACTATTTTTCACATAAAATAACACGCGTTCACAAACAAGGAATCATAATACTTAGGGGCATATGTTCAACCTCACCCCTCCTCTTCCCAGTCCTTCAATTTACTGCGAATAGAAATGCTCTCGTTGTCATTCCACTGCAAAGAACTTCGCCAACGGGCTTCAGGCGGAGCGAGTGACAAACAACTTGTGCGAACAATCAGAATTATGAGCAAAATCATCGCGTGGGATAGATTTCTGGGGTTGTTACTTTGCAAGTGTGTTTTTTTCCCTTAAAAAATGGCTCTGAGCACTGTGGGACTTAACATCTGAGGTCATTAGTCCCCTAGAACTTAGAACTACTTAAACCTAACTAACCTAAGGACATCACACACATCCATGCCCGAGGCAGGATTCGAACCTGCGACCGTAGCAGTCGCGCGGTTCCGGACTGAAGCGCCTAGAACCGCACGACCATCGCGGCCGGCTCCCCTTAAAACATGAGTTTAAATTGGCTTTCTTGTAAGCACTCAAATTCACACCACGTAATCCCCAAAACCACAAATTTAGTCACGTATTGTTCCTAATATACTGCACGGCACGTAAATTTTGGTTTTGTGGTACCCCTTTTAAAGTACAATTACAATGCCGAGCAGGCTATGTGACTACAGTGAGGTGACAAAAGTCATGGGATAGCGGTATCCATACACACAAATGGCGGTAGTATCACGTACACGAGGTGTAAAAGGGCAGTACGTTGGTGGAGCTGTCATTTGTATCCATTGAGATTCATGTGAGAAGGTGACCGACGTGATTGTGGCTGCACGATGGGAAGTAACAGACCCTGAAAGCGGTTTGGTAGTTGGAGCTACACGCATGGGACATTCCATTTCGGAAATCGCTAGGGAATTCAGTATTTCCAGGCCCACAGTGTCAAGAGTGTGCCTAGATTACCAAATTTCAGGCATTATCTCTCATCACCGACAACGCAGTGACCAACGACCTTAACTTAACGAACGAGAGCAGCTGCATTTGCGTAGAGTTGTCAGTGCTAACAGAAAAACAACGCTGTGTGAAATAACCACTGAAATCAATATGCGACGTAAGACGGACGTACCTGTTAGGACAGTGCGGTGAAATTTGGCGTTACTGAGCTGTGGCAGCAGACGACGGACGCGAGTGCCTTTGACAACAGCACGACATCGCCTGCAGCTCCTGTTCTTGGCTCGCGACCATATCTGTTGGATCCCAGATGACCGAAAAACCATGGTGTGGTCGGATGAGTCCCGATTTCAGTTGATAAGGGCTGATGGTAGGGTACGACGGTGCCGCAAACCCCACGAAGACATGGACCTACGCAAGTTGTCAGCAATGCACTGTGCAAGCTGGTGGTAACTCCATAATGATTTGGGGAGTATTTACACGGAATGGACTGGATTCTCTGTTCCAAATGAACCAATCATTGATTGAAAATGGTTATGCTTGGCAATTTGGAGACCATTTCCGGCCAAACAACGATGGAATTTTTATGGGTAACAATGCGGCATGTCGCAGTGCCACAACTGTTCGCAATTGGTTGAAGAATCTTCTGGATAATTCAAGCGAATGATTCGGCCACCCATATAATCCGATGTGAATCCCATCGAACATTTATGGGACATTATCGAGAGCCGGCCATAGTGGCCGAGCGGTTCTAGGCGCTACAGTTGTAAGTAGGCTGTTAAGGTTTTCTTATTGGTAACGCCACGTAGCGCTCTGTATGAAAAATCACTGGCTGTGCTGTGTGCAGTCTGTGGCTAGTTTGCATTGTTGTCTGCCATTGTAGTGTTGGGCAGATGGGTGTGAACAGCGCGTAGCGTTGCGCAGTTGGAGGTGAGCCGCCAGCAGTGGTGGATGTGGGGAGAGAAATGGCGGAGTTTTGAAATTTGTAAGACTGGATGTCATGAACTGCTATGTATATTATGATTTTTCAACACTATTAAGGTAAATACATTGTTTGTTTTTCATCAAAATATTTCATTTGCTAACTATGCCTAACAGTAGTTAGTGCCTTCAGTTGTTTGAATCTTTTATTTAGCTGGCAGTAGTGGCGCTCGCTGTATTGCAGTAGTTCGAGTAACGAAGATTTTTGTGAGGTAAGTGATTTGTGAATGGTATAGGTTAATGTTAGTCAGGGCCATTCTTTTGTAGGGATTTTTGAAAGTCAGATTGCGTTGCGCCAAAAATGTTGGGTGTCAGTTTAAGCACAGTCTTGTATAATTTTTCTAAGGGGACGTTTCATATGTCGACCCTTAGCCGAGTGTAGTTTGTGTAATTAGTGTAGATTTTGTTTATTGCTAGCACGTAATTGTAGAGAGAATCTCCTTTGTGGTTGCAGTCTTTCATTGTTGTACAGTAAAACAGTTGTGGCATGCATGTAGATTTGCACCAAGTATTTCGCAGCTGCGCTTGCAATTAACTAGATATTATTTTCAGCGCTATGTTAATGTGTTCTCTTACTTTTGCTCTTCAAATTGTGCTTTTCTGTGTTATCGTGTGAAATATTGTGACAATAATGGCGTGTGAAAAGCGTAACAATAGGCTCCAAAGTAAACTGAGAAATAATAGTGACGATGAGCGTAGCTTACCAGCACCACTGTGTAATGAATTAACAGACATTCAAAGTAGTAATTTGGTATCTGTGCATAAGGAAATGGAGCGGGCGTCAAATAATGGTGTAGACAGTGAAACAGGTGGTGAACAGGGAAGCATTATCGATCGATCGGTCGGCAACAGCTTGCCTCAGGAATCGGGAATGACAGAACACAATATTGCAAATACTGTAGACTCAGGTTTTGGGTTCTCACCGTTTTCTCAAATGAGTCAAGACACATTTTCCGCTTGTCAAAATGTGAATGTTACCGGTGCAAATTCACTGCCGAAAGGCATAGAGGAACATATTCCAGACACAAATACATTATTGTTGCAATTAATGCAACAAATGAAACAAAATCAGAGACAAACACAGCAAAAGTTAGACACAGTGGAAAAAAATATTAAAAAGTTAGACAAAATGGAACAAAATCTTCAAAAGTTAGACATGATGGAATAAAATCTTCGAAAGTTAGATACCACACTTGAACAAACACGTGAAGGTTTAACTGCTCAGTTACTTAAAATCGAATCGAAATGTCAAAAAGTCTGTAATGGCGTAAAAACACAAATTTGTGAGCATTTCCAACCTATTTTTTCGCGTCATGAAAATGCATTACAGAATCACGAAGCAGCCATAAAAGAACTGCAAACTATTGTTCATGAAAATCACCAAACCTTGCAAGCTAAAATTGACTCACTTGCGTCTACCGATTCAGTTACGCAACTTGCAAAAACTCAGGAAAACTTAAAGGACACAGTAGATACGATTTCAACACAAATGGACACTCTGAAACTTGGTTCAGAAAAAAACACAGAGGAAATAATTTCACTATCGGATAAAGTAGCCGAACTTTCAGATCAGTTCACTAACTTATTTACAAAGGTAGATGATGATCTGAATGACACAAGACCTGTAGCCTTCACGGACACTGAAGAGTATGAAGAAATTAGAAAATTCAAACAAAATTAAAATCAAATCAAAACACAGTACAAAAGAGAAATCCGGGAAGTACAAGATCAGTTGGCACAAGTAATACAAATATTACATATTTCAGAGGACACTCGCGCTCCAATACGGGAAGAGGGACATAGAAATACGGAACAACCACAAAATAATAACACAGGACACTTCGGAAATTATGAAAGAAATTGGCAAGGTGCACCTAATTTTGAAATGGAACCGCCGAAACGACGTAACAATGACCGACATGCGACTTGCCGACACGATGATTTTGACTATAAGCTGTTCATTACTACACGCAAATTCAAAACATTTAGAAATTCTGGCAACGACATTCATCCACAAGCGTGGCTTCATCAATTCTCTCATTGTTTTCCTCCCAACTGGTCATTGCAGCACAGATTAGAAGTTATGTGTGGCTACATAGAGAATGAACCAGCAGTAAGAATGCGATCGGTCATTCATGATTGTCACAGTGAAGGAGAATTTTATCATGCCTTCCTCTCAGCATATTGGTCTCAAGCTACACAAGACCGAGTAAAGCATAGCATCATAATGACGAAACATTTCGAGCAATCTGAATTTTCCAGTCTTGTGAAATATTTTGAAGACATGTTGCACAAGAATCAGTACCTGTCAAACCCATACAGCCACTCAGAACTCATCCACATTTGCTTAATCAAACTGCCTGAACATTTACGACATATTACTTGGCCAGGACGTTGCAAAGATGACATTGAAGCTTTTCAGGGACTGTTACAAGAACTGGAAATCGACACTGACAATCACAGAACGCGGAAACAGGAACACAACAAGTACAGGTCGCATCCGTCGCAATTCCGCTATGAAAGAAATAATAACTGCACACGACAAGGCTATTCTCACAACACAAATCGTGACCAAAACAGACACCATCCGTATGACAACCGTTGGCAGGGTAGTAATAATTACAGCGAAAGATCGCATTTCTGTAGTAATGAATATTACATAGATAACCACAGAAACAGACAATATGGTAACCAAAACAATTATTGTCATGGGAGACAGAATAACTTCAGACGCAACAGTTCAGAGCGCAGTTACGATTCAGGGAGACATTCTAGACCATGTGACCAACAAGAAGGAAATTACGGAATCTACCATTATGACGACAGACGATATAATCGTAACAACAGACCAGAATTTAATCAGAACTGGAGGGTTTCAAACAGGGCAGGGCCCTCTCGACAAGGTGAATTCGTAGAAGTTAGACCTCCAAATCCCAGTAACGATGCGCGGAAACAAAGAGACAGACAATGACTCGCACCGCAGGCAGACATGTGCGCCAGCTGGCTCCGAGAAAAATAACGTAGACGCTAACCTTGAGAAAAATTTTAGCATTCCTTACCGACGTATACCACATGATAACTGCGTTGAAGTTGAAACTCTGCGTACTAGGAAGAGTGAAGGTTTACACCACAGTTCACATGTAAAACCGTTTATTGAGAGATAATCTGCTTTTTAACTTAGTCTTTGCCATAAAATTTTTCACTTCACGCTACTAGTACAATTTGTCACACTGAGAAACTGCTAACATGCAACAATGTTTTGAAGTTAACTATCCAGTCTAGAATCCAGGGAACATATTTAGACAGTATTTACGAGTGCATTGTTATAGTGAACAGACGACACAGTGTAATTGTGTGTGTACATTCTTGCTTGTTAGTTGCACGATTACGTAACGACTATAAGGCTGACATACTAAGAACATGTACCGGTACTGCTAATGAGATTTTAATGCAACATTTTGGTTTACTTGAAAATACATTCTGGATTTAAAGTACTTGCTGTGAGATACCAGATGACACAGTGGTTAGTTTATGTGACAGCTACACGATTTTATCACGACACTACTAATGAATGACAATTTACAATGTGGCTTTTGCAGTGTTTCTGTTTTATATCTGCACAGTTTTTCTGTATTATTCTGGAAAGTAAAACATGTTTTAGTAGTAACTTTTGTGGTATAGCTACAATGACACAGCCTTTTCCATAGCACAACAATACGTTACAGCACAGTACTTTCTTCCTCACGGCAATAAGCGTAATAACTAAGATATCTATACGCAAAGCATTTCACTTTTGTTTATCTTGAGGTAAGTACATTGACTTCTGCAGAACTTAGCTTTCGGAGGACGATAACTACGACACTTCCACAGAGATTATCTTACAACAAGACGCACAGTTTAGCGCTACAGTAAACGTATTTCAGTGATTAATTTTGTACTTAAAACATTTATTTTTAAAGATATTTGAAGTACAATGGTACAAAGGTTTTCTGTGATACATTTCATTCCATTACTGTAATCTGTAACACGTGAGGGTATAATTACATTAATCCTCAGGGGGGTACACGCTTACTTTGTGTACCATGTGTTTGGCAAGCACAAGGAGCCCTAGTTAATATGGTATTTGCTTATACAGCTTTACACATTGGTACCATATTCCTCTAAAACAGAATTACACAGCTATCTGATCATTTAACTGAGAGAGACAAACATTTTTTTACTACATCAGTGACACATGTTATAAAAATTACACAGTTGGATAACTTCACACTCATGAAATTGTATTTTGTCTGTACTTTGTGAACTGTTCATATTTTTTCGGAACCATTGTGATACTAGGAGAGCTTTGAATGATGTATTTGGTAAGAGAGCATGATTTTAAAGTACGTTTGAGGTAGATGACACTCTTGAAATGAGCAGAGAATTTTTTTTTAGGTTTTGACATTACTGCAGAAAGCTACGACGATTTTGAGATTTGACTGAGGTGTTATGATGTTATTTTTACGACGACGATGTGTATTATGCTGTTGAGGTATGTTTATAATCAATAAGCTGATGTTATATGAGGAATTTGATTATGCTATGTATTTATTAAGATGAAATATTGAAGAAGTGTCGACGAATATGTATATGTGTAATAAGGTAAGGAATAATAAGTAGTGGGTAGGGACTCTGACTTGTGAAAAAGGTTGTTGGAAACCAAGAATCGTACTTTAAGAGTTATGAAATGTGTGTATATGCATGAATGTATCACAATGCAGGCGAAAATTTTTTGCACATTGTTATATTCATAGGATTTTGTTTCTACACATTTGCAACGCAAATTCTCGACCCGTGAAATTTTGTATATGAGACTGCCACTGTAGTGCAAACTGGTGTTATAAATATTTCGGTAAGAAAGTTAAGTGACCTTCACGTAATGTGTCGTGGGCACGATGCATTACGTGGGCAGCTGCGCGACAGTCGCCTGGAAAAAAGCCATTAGTGTGTGCCTTTCAGTGGCACAGGTGGAGAAAAAAGGAGGCCATTATCCTCGCTATTGACATTTCTTTGTAGAAAGCATCACAAATACGACACGCTCAAACTTGAAAATATATGATTACACTGTGGAGCTCTTAATTTCTGATATTTACTGAAATGCCTAATGAAATGATGAGAAACATTTTACATCTATTATCTTTCTAATTGAGAGATTGCTCATTTTGTTTGATATCTAGTTTCTAGCTGCACTGCAGCATTGGTTAAAATAAAATTTAATAGATGTACTAATATAGATATTTTATGCCTACAGATCCAGTAAATAACCATTTTATAATCTACTTAAAAAAAAAACCGAGGGAGCACAAAAGGACATTTCCCTTCACAGGAACACCGAGCGAGGTGGCGCAGTGGCTAGCACACTGGACTCACATTCGGGAGGACGACGGTTCACTCCCGTCTCCAGCCATCCTGATTTAGGTTTTCCGTGATTTCCCTAAATCGTTTCAGGCAAATGCCGGGATGGTTCCTTTGAAAGGGCACGGCCGATTTCCTTCCCCATCCTTCCCTAACCCGAGCTTGCGCTCCGTCTCTAATGACCTCGTTGTCGATGGGACGTTAAACACCACTAACCACCCCTTCACAGGAATTGCATACATAATTTTTGTCAATGACTTGGTAACTTATTTACTGGTGTAAGTTAAGGTGATGCATCACCCTAGTGTTAAGATGTGACATAGCTATTAAACATGGCCATTTTTACTGTAATATTTTTTCTGCTTGAGCTTTGTCATATTTAGATATAAGTTATTGCATTTGCTGCTGCTGTTTTCCAGGCATAATGTTACTGAATTTAACTTTGTATTACTCTGTTAAGCCAGTTTTACTACTGATTTATTTTTCTTGTTGCTGCACATTGGCTCATATTAGTTGTAATGTTGCATTTTATCTGTTGATTTAGATTTACTGCTACTTGCTTTGCAAATTGGCATTTTTTTTCATTGCTGTTTGTGTTGATCGTTTTGTGCTGCCGCATTGCCTCGTTCCTTAGTTTAGCATCTGAGCTCAGTAGATTTAAGTTAGCTTAAGATGGGGTAGGCTATATAAGAGAACGAGTTGTGACGAATTGGAAGAAATGCATTGAGAAGCTATAAGAAAATGGTTTAGCCAAAAAGTATTTTGAAAGAGGATATGAACAAAAAGTATGGTTTAGGATCAACAGCTTTAGGTAGGATTTTCTTGGAAATAAATGATGAGGTAAGATAATTGAAAATAATAATAAAGTAAGAATTATGTGAACATATACATACAGAAAGCATGCTTGGATAGGATTTTTTTGATGGAAAAAGATGTTGAAATAAGACGAAAGATCTATGGAATGAAGTTTTGGGTTGGACTGCAGTACCAAATGTCACACTGAAAACAAACCCTGTCCTGTATTTTTGTGTTATTACACTATGTACATTTGTGTTTTTCCTGTCTTTATGTGTTTATCTGATACGATTTATGTTGTAGAATTTTTCTAATACTCAGCTACATTCACTATGATGAGGAATACTGTTATCCTCAAATATAATTTGCATTAATAATATGTTATTTACTTTGTAAAGATCTTTAGACATTATTTATTCTGTTTTGTTTTAATGCTCATGTGTAAAGTTGATGTTTCAAAAGTTATTCTGATCTTTTATGTATTTACTTATGTCATAATTCCTGTAACACTGATGTATATGTTAGTTCAATTCTTTTGTAAAGCCTGTACTACAAATGTTATCTGTATTGTTATGTTTTTAATGATGTATTTTGTACCTTTGTTATTGTATTCTTATGTTATAAAATTGTAATTGACACCAGTTCATCAAATTAAGTAACTTGTAAGTTACATTTCACTGCACACGTTTCTGTTGGTCATAGTATATGGACAATATGTGAGAATTAGGGACTGATAGTGTTTGCACGTGTGTTAATAATTCAGCAAGAGACTGGATAACAGCATTGCTGGTTCTAAGGACATTTCAAAAAAAATTTTTGTGAGTGCACAAGTGGTGGTTCATGGACTTGCTATATTGTCCACAAGACTCTTCTATGGTGATTGTGCACCTGCACAGTCGCAACGGATGGCTACTAGCCATCTCTACAAGGACTGAAGTGGGTCTGCATCTCTGATAACTCACCAATACCATTATTTCTACAAGGACTACAGTGGGTCTACACCTTTGCTGACTCACCAGTACCACAATCTCTACCAGGACTACAGTGGGTCTGCACATCTGGTGGCCCACCAATACCGTAATCTCTACCAGGACTACAGTGGGGCTACTCTGTGATGACCTATCTAGCAATATTCTTCAAAACTGCGACAGACTCTGCTGTGGGTTTGCTCTGTTGTGGCCCATTACCTGTCTGCATGTCAAGAGTCAGCACTGTGTTTCCGTTGGAAGGACAACACTACTTCTTCAAGACTGCATGGAAATACACTACTTCTGTGTGCATTTTCTTTTAATGCTCAGACTTTGAGAAAAACACTGCTATTTTGCTGTGATGAACGATCAGGACTGTCTTTATGGACTGTGAGAAAATTTTAGCTTTTGATCAAAATTGTATCAATAAGTATGCTCATTTGATTTCTCTGTTGTTGTAATTATGAAAAATTTTATCAAATCATTATTGGCCACTACCCAAAACAATTTGTAAAATTTTTTGTGGGGAGCATGGGGGCTATGTAAGTAGGCTGTTAAGGTTTTCTTATTGGTAACGCCACGTAGCGCTCTGTATGAAAAATCACTGGCTGTGCTGTGTGCAGTCTGTGGCTAGTTTGCATTGTTTTCTGCCATTGTAGTGTTGGGCAGATGGGTGTGAACAGCGCGTAGCGTTGTGCAGTTGGAGGTGAGCCGCCAGCAGTGGTGAATGTGGGGAGAGAAATGGCGGAGTTTTGAAATTTGTAAGACTGGATGTCATGAACTGCTATGTATATTATGATTTTTCAACACTATTAAGGTAAATACATTGTTTGTTCTTTATCAAAATATTTCATTTGCTAACTATGCCTAACAGTAGTTAGTGCCTTCAGTAGTTTGAATCTTCTATTTAGCTGGCAGTAGTGGCGCTCGCTGTATTGCAGTAGTTCGAGTAACGAAGATTTTTGTGAGGTAAGTGATTTGTGAATGGTATAGGTTAATGTTAGTCAGGGCCATTCTTTTGTAGGGTTTTTTGATAGTCAGATTGCGTTGCGCCAAAAATATTGTGTGTCAGTTTAAGCACGGTCTTGTATAATTTTTCTAAGGAGACGTTTCACAGTCTGGAACCGCGCGACCGCTACGGTCGCAGGTTCGAATCCTGCCTCGGGCATGGATGTGTGTGATGTGCTTAGGTTAGTTAGGTTTAAGTAGTTCTATGTTCTAGGGGACTGATGACCTCAGAAATTAAGTCCCATGGTGCTCAGAGCCATATGAACCACAATCGAGAGGTTAGTTTACGCTTGAGCGACACCGGCAACACTTTCGCAATTGTTTACCCATATAGAGGCAGCATGGCTCAATATTTCTGCAGGGAACTTTCAGCGGCTTTTGAGTACATGAGGCATTGAGTTGCTGTACTAATCCAGGCAAAAGGAGAT
The DNA here is from genome assembly GCF_023864275.1 of Schistocerca cancellata. Classification (NCBI taxonomy): domain Eukaryota; kingdom Metazoa; phylum Arthropoda; class Insecta; order Orthoptera; family Acrididae; genus Schistocerca; species Schistocerca cancellata. The sequence continues at coordinate 842,055,887 of NC_064627.1, forward strand.
CCGACACGATATTAGGAGGCATTTTGTAACTTGTGTTACCTCAGCGTATGTAGAGCGTATTGCGAATCTACACTGAAAAGCCAAAGAAACTGGTACACCTGCCTAATATCATGTAGAGCGCCCGCAAGCACGCAAAAGTGCCGCAACACGACGTGGCATGGACTCGACTAGTGTCTGAAGTAGTGCTGGAGGGAAATGACACCATGAAACTCGCAGGGTTGTCCATAACTTCGTAAGGGTACGAGGGGGTGGAGAACTCTTCTGAACAGCACGTTCCACGGCATCGCAAATATGTGCATAATGATCATGTCTAAGGAGTCTGGTAGTCAGCGGAAGTGTTTAAACTCATAAGAGTGTTCCTGGAGCCACTGTATATCAATTCTGGACGGTTGGGGTGCCGCATTGTCCTGCTGGAGCTGACCATGTCCGTCTGAATGCGCAATGGACGTGATCAGACAGGAAGTTTACGCACGTGTCACCTGTCAGAGTCGTATCTAGACGCATCAGGGGTCCCATATCACTCCAACCTTTACAGCATTTTAGAGCCTCCACTAGCTTGAACAGTCCCCAGCTGACATGCAGGTGCATCGTTACATGAAGTAGTCTCCGTAACCATACACGTCCATCCGCTCGATGAAACGAGTTTTGTCCGACCGTGCAACCTGTTTCCAGTCATAAACAGTCCAATATTGGTGTTGACGGGCCCAGGCGAGGAGTAAAGCTTTGTGCTGTGCAGTCATCTAGGATACTGGAGTGGGCGTCGGCTCCGAAACGTCATATCGATGATGTTTTGTTGATTGGTTCGCACGCTGACACTTTTTGATGGCCCAGCAGTGGAATCTGTAGCAATTTGCGGAAGGGTTACCCTTCTCTCTCGTTGAACGATTCTCTTCAGTCATCGCTGGTCATGTCCTTGCGGTATCTTTTTCCGGCCGCGGGCGATGTCGGAGATTTGATGTTTTACCGCATTCCTGAAATTCCAAGTACACTCGTCAAAGGGTCTTACGGGAAAATCCCCACTTCACCGCTACCTCGGAGCTGCTGTGTCCCATCGCTCGTGTTCCGACTGTAATACAACGTTCAAACTCACTTAAATCTTGATAACCTGCTATTGTAGCAGCAGTAACCGATCTAACAACTGCACCATACACTTGTTGTCTTGCCGACCGCTTACATATTTCTGTATTCGAATACGCATGCCTATACCAGTTTCTTTTGTGTTTCAGTATACTTGCCGTTCATAAACGTCGGCTTTTTATATTCACTGAGAGAACAAGACAAAGTTAACGAAATCTAGTTGGATCGGTAAAGAAATATATGCACTATAAATAGAAGATATGGCGTTTCTACCGACCAGTAGTAAGGCAGCAAAAAACGGCGTCCGCCGCGCGTGGTCTCGCGGTAGCGTTCTCGCTTCCCGAGCACGGGGTCCCGGGTTCGATTCCCGGCGGGGTCAGGGATTTTCACCTGCCTCGAGATGACTGGGTGTTTGTGTTGTCCTCATCATTTCATCATCATCCAGGAAAGTGGCGAAATTGGACTGAGCAAAGGTTGGGAAATTATACGGGCGCTGATAACCACGCAGTTGAGCGCCCCACAAACCAAACATCATCATCTCAGCAAAAAACGGACGCACTTAAGTCTGCGCGAGGTTCGTTTAACGGTAGTTGCGGCGACAATCAAAACAAAATTATAAATTCACCTTGAGCCATATGGTGTTCCAGGAAAGTACGTAGGTTTGAACGGCTCGCGCCCGCAACCATGTGTGCTATGGGCAGAGCGGCGGCGGGTTTTCAGAACGCCGAGACACCAGACCGGCGTCCCGACCTTTCACTGGGGCAGCGCGACCTCCACGGCGCTTTGCCGACGCAAGGCTGGGCAGCTTTACGATCCAGTACGGCGCGAACGGAGCAAACATAACGCTCGCTGCGAGCCACTGCACCGATTTCCTAAAGGCAGGAGGAAACACAGCTGCACATTTCGGTGCTGTTTCTGGTTTATAGTAATAGTAGTAGTACTTGTTTTATTCAGCAGTAAAACTCTTTTACGAGGATATTGGCCACGTCACAGTATTACAGTGATCAACAACATAAATAAAGTAATTCACATATACAGACTTATACAGGGTGACAATTATTGAAGTGTATGAAAATACGTAAATTAGTACTAAACGACGGCGTGCACACAATTTTTTCAGCAAGTAAACGTCACTACAGATCCAGAATGAGATTTTCACTCTGCAGCGGAGTGTGCGCTGATATGAAACTTCCTGGCAGATTAAAACTGTGTGCCGGACCGAGACTTGAAGTCGGGACCTTTGCCTTTCGCGGGGATGCGCTCTGCCAACTGAGCTACCCAAGCACGACTCACGGCCCGTCCTCACAGCTTTACTTCTACCAGTACCTCGTCTCCTACCTTCCAAATTTACAGAAGCTCTCCCGCGAACCTTGGAGAACTAGCACTCCTGAAAGAAAGGATATTGCGGTGACATGGCTTAGCCACAGCCTGAAAGGTAGGAGACGAGGTACTGGTAGAAGTAAAGCTGTGAGGACGGGGCGTGCTTGGGTAGTTCAGTTGGCAGAGCACTTGCCCGCGAAAGGCAAAGGTCCCGACTTCGAGTCTCGGTACGGCACACAGTTTTAATCTGCCAGGAAGTTTCGTCACTACAGATATTCGAATTTAGATTATGAAATGTTCGATTCGCCTGCCATCATTGGCGATGGTGTGACGCAGACGAATAGTGAAATTTTGCATGACAAGTACAGGAAAATCGATGCTGTCGATAACCTCTTCAATGGCTCAACAATTGTTTTCGGATTATTGCTGTACACGTTGTCTTTAAGATAGCCGCCCAAAAAGGAGTTGCTTCTGTTCAGATCCAGAGATTTGGCGGCCAGTCGAGGCCCATGCCAGTGGCCTCTGGGTATCCCAGTGCCAGAATGTGATCCCCAAAGTGCTCCTCCAGAACAGCAAACACTGTCCTGCTTCGATGGGATCGGGCTCCGTCTTGAATGAACCACATCTTCTCGAAAACAGGGTCACTTTGGATAAAGGGGATGAAATCATCTTCCAAAACCTTCACGTATTGTTCGGTAGTCACCGTGCCACCGAGGAATATCACGATTATTCCGTGACTGTACATTGCACACCACGCTGTCACCCGCTGAGAGTGAAGAGACTTCTCGATCGCGGAATGCGGATTCTCAGTCCCGCAAATGCGCCAATTTTGCTGACTGATGAACCCATACAAATGAAAGTGGGCGTCGTCACTAAACCAAAATGTACCAGTTCCCATCATGTCCCGCGGCCAACCATGAGTCTACACGTCCTAACGCAAACCGTTCAGAAGTTATGACGATCGTATTTCGTATAGTTCAATAATTGTCACCCTGCCTGTACTTACAGATTTACTATCGCAATCATGGGATAGGGATGATGCATTTGTACTAGAAACCACCCTTACATTTTCCTGAAATAACTTAAAAAAATAAAACAAAATGATGACCTTATACTATAAAACACTCCGGAATTTGCCTGAAATAATGTAAGGTAGCCACAGAAAATCTAGATGATTTTGGCTGGATAAAGACGGGCGGGCCTCCAACCATCTCGACTATAAGGCCATAGTATTTAAAGCAGTATTACTTCTGCCGGTTTATGTTACTTCTTCCAATTTACTCCTAGTGCACAACACTGTTTTACAACTAAGTTATTTAATGATGTAAACGGTTGGAGCTACACTGTTCATTCATTTCTTACTGACAGTTACTGCGCTCACTACACACACTATACACGCGTTGTTTCATGCAAACACCGCACTCACTATCAGCTGACGTTAGGATCATTTTGTGTACTGCAGCTTCCCAATTGCTAGAGCCGAGAAACTGTGTCAGCATCCCTCTACAACGAGAAACAGGATAAGGTGTTATTAATATACACTGTATAGCTTTGGGAGTAACATTTTCCAGGAAAGAAGAAAGGAGAATATAGTGTGAAAATGTTATATATATTTAGAATAATAGGCGTATTATTATTGTCATTATTATTGATTTGTGTTACAGTTTTAACCAAACCACTTACTACGTGTTACCTAAGTAATACCCCATTGTATAGAATGTATTGCTTAACAGGTTCTCTTTAACTTAGTTCTAGCAGTTCTTTTAATCTCCTTTGGAAATTCATTGTACAGTTTTATTCCCTTGTAGAAAAAGCTTTTTCGAGCTTTGTTTGTTCTTTCCTGGTAAATGTGAGCTAAGTCTAAATCTTGGTCCATGGTTATGGACAGGGCTGTTTATGCAGCATTTATCAGTCCTGTTTTTGATGTCTACAGCTGACTGGTAAATATACTCAAAGGGTGCCGTTAAAATCTTCAGTGTTTTGAAAAGATTTTTACAACGAGCTCAACTTCTGTTTTCGGCTATTGTTCTTACGACCCTATCCTGCAATTTGAAAATTGTGTTAATATTGTCTCCAACTGATAGCCAGAAATGAATGCCGTAGCTAAGAACTGAGTATACATCTGAATAATATGTAACTAAAAGACACTGACTGTGACGCACTACTGACAGGACTTCAAGGCCTTAACTTTACCGATGACATTCTGTTTAGTCATACAATGAAAGCTTTCACGACCGGATGTTTCAGCTGCTGTGGCGCTACAGAATCGATGAGAAGTTTTTATCTTTGACGTACTATAACCGATAGTTAAAAATTTTTATCTCAGACATGGTTTATCTCTGCTATCACGTGAAATCCAGACCACGCCCACATTCCACAGTATTTAGGCCGCTCTTCGACGTCCGACTCGTCAGTCGGCAAGACTCAGCACAACCAAGAGCACCTCCGAAGATGTCCAACGTAGCCTTGGACGATACGTCAGGGGCTGAAGAGTTTCATGGACTAGGGCCATACAACCCGGAAAAATTCTGGACATTCTGTTTGCAATTATCTTTGTGTGTTCACACCACTTTAGTTGGGAATCAATACACATTGCTAGAAATTTTGCATTTGTTTCAGTCTATAGCGTTGCCATCTACATTTAATTTAACATCACTTTCCCTCTTCAAACTGAAATTCATCTAATTTGTTTTCGTTATGTTCATTATAACTTTATTGCTTACTGACCAACTGCAAGCTTTCTTGAGGGCTTCACATGCTTTAACCTCGAAGTCTTGCGCTACGAACTCCTTCTGTTAAATGTTCGTGGTGCACTTGACGTGTTACTTCTCGAAGAAAACCCGAGCTTTCGACAATATCCACTACTGTCATTGTCAGAAACGCATCTGATTGTGCAAGTGTTAACTAAATAGCAGAGATATAACTGATGTAGCAGTGCCCATTGCAACTGCAGCAATATCTGTGGAGTGAGCATTCAGATTGGCAGAAAAGAATTTTTGTCGCCACCATACATTGACTCAAAAACTCACGTGACTATAGTTTTTGTCACTACGGCCCAAGTACAAACAAATCCTGTTCAAATATACCGCGGAGTTTGTAGACGAGTGTCATGGGCATCTTAATAAATTGCATTCCGAATCTAGAATGAACTTGGCTTACAGTTTTGAAGATATATACACAAGGGAATATCGCTTGTTTGCGACAGGCGTCACAGCTTAGAGAAGGCTGGTTTTTTGCTGTAGAAGAGGAAGGGACAGCCACTGCTATTTTATATACTTTGTGCTGCACTGTGTTGTAGTGCCCAGTCTCTGTTTTAACAAACAGTGGTGCTGTGCCATTGCGAAATGACTTCCTAGTACGATAACATAAAGTGTACCGAAAACTTCGAATTTGAAGAAATTTCATGGTACAAAATAGCGATTTGTCAGACTCTGAAATATTTTTCAGTACTAAATTCTTTCGCTTTTACTTTCTGTTCATCCTTACGTAAACTAAATTACTAATGGCACATAATCACGTCACAGGAGCTAAGTGACTATTTTAAAAAAAAAACCATAATCGTTTGGAAAACTGAGAAATCATCATGTATAAAACTTATCTGCAGGAAAACGTGAGTCAAATTGTATATCTATTCAACATACTGACTGGCAGCACACGCTCATTCTTCCGAACGTATCCAGAACATGCCTCATACATATATGGCTATACAGTGAAATAGATCAGCCCTCCGATTTTATGACAAAATTTCACTGTATCTGGATATTAATCAACACGTAAAGTGCCTCTGATTGGTATTATAACTATCGTTATCCTTTTTAGCACTTACCTATGAAAAGTAACTCCTCCTCCGCAGACGAATTTCGATTTTTATCCGTATCAGCAACGATTCACCACCAGTTCTGTTAATAATAAATAAAAGTGAAAACTGAGAAACATATGTGTAATACTGACGTTTCAGTGTCAGCAAAAACTGTAAACAACAGCTTCATACCAACGTCACGTGTATAGTTTGGTTTGACGCTGGCGACATTCCAGAATGTTATTCTCACTCCATAGATACTACTCTATTATTACGATCAGAGATTTCATTGTTTCCAATGATGAAACGACTCGTTGCGTCATCGTCTCCATCACGGAACACGCTGCTACGCAGTCTTTTGATATCAAGTAACCCTCTCCCCCTCTTATCATTCATCGCTGAGTACGTAGCCCTTTTCTCTACCGAAGTTGTTCGCACGCTTTTAAATTTCCACTGCCATTGTGATGATACAGTAGTTTAAGTATTGAGAAGAATCCGTGTTTGCTCAAAGAAGATTTTGTGCTTGATTGTTAGTTGCTACAAGTACAGTTTGCCTAGAATTTTTTTCCTTATTATTTTCCATTCGTGGTCTGATAAAGTAAATAATACCGATGGCAAAACGTTTCTGTAGTTGTTAGCTTTTTCATTTTTCCTGAGCGAGTAATCTATATACACGTACTGTTCAGACTTCTGCCCCTATCATGACTGTCCATGTTCATGCTCGGACACGTTTGGTCGGTCAGTACACGGAAAACTCAATTAGAATGTGTAATTAATTCTTTCTTATCTGTTCTTATTATTGTCGAGCGCGGGGCAAGGTGGTTTAAGCACTCGGCTCACATTCTAGAAGAGCGGAGGTCAAATCCCCGTCTCCTTAACCAGATTTGTTTTTATCGTGCCGTCGCTAAACCAATGTAAATGAGGGCCAGAGTAATTCCTTTCAAAGGCCTGTGCCTAATCTTACCTTGTTATTCGTCCATAATAGCCGTATCATCGACGAGATACTTAAGTCATATCTTCCTTTCTTTGTTTCTTATTTTGGACGAGGTTGGGTGCCTTGTGTGCCCCAGCGATACACATAATCCTATCGTAGGTAAACCACAACCAACGAATATGTGTGGAGCAAACGTTTGGTTCCTGTACAGGGCCAGCAGCTCTCTTAGCAGTTGCGGGGGGTATGCTTCACTGATCTCATCTGTAACATCAGGCAGCATGCATGGCCTTGCTATGATGGCACTGCGATCGGCTGAAAACGAGAAAAAACTACAGCCGTTGTATTTCCTGAGGGCATGTAGTTCTGTTGTACTGCCAAGTGATGACTGCATCCTTTTTTGTACAATATTCCGGGAGTAAATAGTCTCCAGTCCAGATATCCGAGCGAGGATTCGTCATGGAGCTGTCGTCATCAGGAAAAAGAAAAATGGTATTCTGAGGCTCGGAACATGAAACATTACACTGAGATGACGAAGTCACGGGATAGCGATATACACATATACAGATGACGGTAGTATCGCGTACGCAAGGTGTAAAATGGCAGTGAACTGGCGGTGCTATCATTTGTGATCAGGTGATGCATAAGAAAATGTTTCCGACGTGATTGTGGCCGCACGACGGGACTTAACATACTTTGAACTCGGAATAGTAGTTGTAGGTAGAGGTATAGGACATTTAATTTCGGAAATCGTTAGGGAATTCAAAATTTCGAGACCCACAGTGTCAAAAGTGCGCCGAGAATACCAAATTTTAGGCATTAACTCTCAACACTGACGGCGGCTGTCACATGTTTGTTTATATGTTTTAACAAAAAATTTGAAGCATTTGTACTCGATGTTTGTGAATCTTACATGACGCGGTGAGGAGACGTAGAATGATAATATTGTTTGTTTGTGGGTTTTGAACTGACATGTGGTCATAGGTGGAAAATTTTCTAAGCACTGAAGCTTAGTACTTAGTGTGAATGATGTGTAATCATGGACTGAAGTGTTAGGAAGGTTTACATTGTCCAAGCCTTCTGTTCTGGGTAGATGGCACTCCATTTGATTAGATAAAGTTGAGTATTGGTAAGTGAATTTTGGTTTGGCAACTGGATATTTCTTGTGACAAGTACATGTGATGTGAAGAATGTTTCATCTGTCCCAGTATTAATCAGTGTTAGTATAAATGTGAATGTGATGTGATATGAGATTAATGTCGAAATCCTCAGGCTACATAACTTCTGTTGACGCCTTGCGTTTAGAAAGCACAAGATGTTCCAGCTGCAACAGTGCCTATTTCATGTTTATTTTCTGTTTTGTTTTCTTACTCTCTCCGTCTGCATGAGTCTGTCACTTCTACTACCAGTGTACTTGTTGTGAGAGTTGTTCAAATGGTTCAAATGGCTCTGAAGCACTATGGGACTTAACATCTATGGTCATCAGTCCCCTAGAACTTAGAACTACTTAAACCTAACTAACCTAAGGACATCACACAGCACCCAGTCATCACGAGGCAGAGAAAATCCCTGACCCCGCCGGGAATCGAACCCGGGAACCCGACGCGAGAAGCGAGAACGCTACCGCACGACCACGACCAGCGGACTGTGAGAGCTGTTTTAAAGCAGTTGTCACCTGAGGCAGAACATATATGTCCATGTTCTATAAAAACAAAATTAAATAAATCACGTTAAGGAAGCTGAAATTAGCTGTCCCAGGGAGATGAACAATTGTGCGCTAGATCTCATGTGGGTGTTGTTCCAAGATTATTTTATGTTGGAAAATAGTTTCTGAAGACTATGGTGGAAGTATAACGTTGTTTACAACTTGGTTCCGGAAGTGAACGTGTGTGTTTATTGATTCCCTGTAGATGAGAATGCGATATGGTTTCGTGGCTGTAATGAGCGATATTCAAGAAATTATTTGAGATGATTTTGTGGCTTAATAGATTCACTCCAAACTCAAAAGATGAACAGTGTGATTTTATTGGTTTTGTGTTGCAGCAACGAAAAAAGCACGCAAAACCCCCAAGATTGTCAAGGTTTAGCAGAAGTTCGAAATATAGTGCGTACTTCAGTGCGAGATGCTTTTAATAATTTCCACAACGAAACTCTGTCTCTGAATCTGGCAGAAAACCTAAAGAGATTCCGGTCATACACTATGTGATCAAAAGTATCCGGACACTTGGCTGGAAATAACTTACAAGTTCGTGGCGCCCTCCATCGGTAATGCTGGAATTCAATACGGTGTTGGCCCACCCTTACACTTGATGACAGCTTCCACTCTCGCAAGCATACGTTGAATCAGGTGCTGGAAGGTTTCTTGGGGAATGGAAGCCCATTCTTCACGGAGTGCTGCACTGAGGAGAGGTATCGATGTCGGTCGGTGAGGCCTGGCGCGAAGTCGGCGTTCCAAAACATCCGAAAGGTGTTCTATAGGATTCAGGTCAGGACTCTGTGCAGGCCAGTCCATTACAGGGATGTTTTTGTCGTGTAACCACTCTGCTACAGGCCGTGCGTTATGAACAGGTGCTCGACCGTGTTGAATGATGCAGTCGCCATCCCCGAATTGCTCTTCAACAGTGGGAAGCAAGAAGGTGTTTAAAACCTCAGTGTAGGCCTGTGCTGTGATAGTGTCACGCAAAACAACAAGGGGTGTAAGCCCCCTCCACGGAAAACACGACCGCACCATAACACCCCTGCCTCCGAATTTTACTGTTGGCGCTACACACGCTGGCAGTTGACGTACATCGGGCATTCACCATACCCACACTCTGCCATCGGATTGCTACATTGTGTACCGTGATTCGTTACTCCACACAAAGTTTTTCCACTGTTCAATCGTTCAATACGGCGTTTGGCATTTACCGGCTTTATGTGTGGCTTATGAGCGGCAGCTCGATCACGAAATCCAAGTTTTCTCACCTCCCGCCTAAGTGTCTTAGTACTTGCAGTGGATCCTGATTCGGTTTGGAATTCCTGTGTGATGGTCTAGATAGATGTTTGCCTATTATATATTACGACCCTTTTCAGCTGTAGGCGGTCTCTGTCAGCCAACAGATGAGGTCGGCCTGTACGCTTTTCTGCTGTACGTGTCCCTTCACGTTTCCACTTCACCATCACATCGGAAACAGTGGACCTAGGGGTCTTTAGGAGTGTGGAAATCTCGCGTCGTATGACACAAGTGACACCCAATCACCTGAACGAATTCCCCGAGTTGCGCGGAGCGGTCCATTCTGCTCTCTCTCGGTCTCCAATGACTACTGAGGTCGCTGATATGGAGTACCTCCTGTAGGTGGCAGCACAATGCACCAAACATGGAAAAAATATGTTTTTGGGGGTGTCCGGGTACTGTTTATCACATAGTGTACATAAAGCGCACCAGCGGGAAGACGCATTCAATACCTTCACTGCGAGATAACAACGGTGAAGTCACTGATGACAGTGCCACTAAAGCAGAGTAATTAAACACGGTTTTCCGAAACTCCTTCAACAAATAAGGCGAAATAAATATTCCTGAATTCCAATCAAGAACAACTGTCAAGAAGTAGATATCATCGGTGTAGCAAAACAGCTTAAATCACTTATTAAAGGCAAGGCATCCGGTCGAGATTGTATACTAGTAAGGTTCCTTTCAGAGTATGCTGATACAACAGCTTCTATTTAGCAATTATATACAGCCACTCGCTCACAGAAAGATGCGTACCGAAACACTGGAAAATTGCTCAAGTCACACCAATACCCACAAAGGGAAGTAGGAGTAATCCGTTGACTTACAGACCCATATCACTAACGTCGATTGGTAGTAAGGTTTTGGAACATTTACTGTTTTCGAACATTACGAAGTACCTCGAAGGAAACGATTTATTGACTCATAGTCAGCACAGATTCAGAAAATATCGTTCTTGTGAAACACAATTAGCTCTTTATACTTATGAAGTAATGAGTGCTATTGACAGGGGATGTCAAATTGTTTACATATTTTTAGATTTCCAGAAGGCTTTCGACACCGTTCCTCACAAGCGTCTTCTACCCAAACTGCGCGGCCATGGAATATCGCACCAGTTGCACGACTGGATTCTTGGTTTCCTGTCAGGAAGGTCACAGTTAGTAGTAATAGACAGAAAGTCATCGAGTAAAACAGAAGTAATATCCCGCGTTCCCCAAGGAGGTGTTATTGTTCCTGATCTATATTAACGACATAGGAGACAATCTGAGTAGCCGGCTTAGATTGTTTGCGGATGATACTGTCATTTACCGTCTTGTAAAGTCATAATATGATATATACGAATTGCAAAATGATTTAGATAAGATATCTGTATGGTGCAAAAAGTGGCAATTGACCCTGAATAAAGAAAAGTGCGAACTTATTCTCATGAGTACTAAAAATAATCCAGTAAATTTCGCTTACTCGGTAAGTCACGGAAATCTGAAGGCTGTAAAGTCTACTAAATACTTAGGAATTACAGATACAAATAACGTAATTTGGAATGATCACATAGATAATGTTGTGGGTGGAGCAAACCAAAGACTGCGATCCATTGGCAGAACACTTAGGAGGTGCAACAGGTCTTCTAAAGAGACTGCTTACACCACGCTTGTCCAGCCTGTTCTGGAGTATTGCTGTGCGGTGTCGGATCCGCATCAGGTGGGACTGATGGATGACATTGAAAAAGTGCAAAGAAGGGCAGCTCGTTTTGTACTATCGCGAAATAGGGGAGATAGTGCCACAGCCATAATACATGAATTGCGTGGCAATCATTAAAACAAAGCCGTTTCTCTTTGCGACGGGATCCTCTCATGAAATTTCAATCACCAGTTTTCTCCTCCGATTGCGAAACAATTCTTTTGCCACCCACATAAATAGGGAGAAATGATCATCACAATAAAATAAGAGAAATCAGGGCTCGCACAGAAAAATTTAAGCGCTCGCTTTACCTGCGTGCCTTTCGACAGTGGAACGGCAGAGAGACAGTTTGCAGATAGTTCAAATGGTTCTGAGCACTATGGGACATAACATCTGAGGCCATCAGTCCCCTAGAACTTAGAACTACTTAAACCTAACTAACCTAAGGACATCACACGCATCCATGGCCGAGGCAGGATTCGAACCTGCGACCGTAGCGGTCGCGCGGTTCCAGACTGAAGCACCTAGAACCGCTCGGCCAAATCGGCCGGCCTGCAGATGGTTCACTGAACCCTCCGCCAGGCACTTTATTGTGAATAACAGAGTAACCACGTAGATGTAGATTAAGATTGTAGTGACCTACATCGTTTCCTCAAGTGAAAACTTATCTGGAACCGTATCTGAAATAATTATCCCTGCATTCTTAAACCTATAAAATGTTTTGAAATAAGACAGTCTTTCTCTTTATTGGCAATTACACGTCTCGCTCTTGCGGGGGCGTCTTCAGATTAACCTAGAGGTGTAAAATAACATTGTGAGGTATAGGTACATTAAAAACGGAGGATAGGGATAGTATGAGGCAAAGTTCCAGGCTGATTAGCCTTCTCTAGAACTAACAAGAACTGTGAACTTAAATAAGAAGTAATGTGGTGAAACGTCAACCGTCCTTTAATGGAAGCATATGACATTAGGATAAAAATTGTAACGTACAATAGTCCTACCGCCATAACGCAAATAAAAGCATGAGGGATCTGAAATCGGGAATAAAATGTTAAGTATACTACTGTAAAGAAGAACTATGGCAAACCAAGAAAAATATTTAAAAGATCTTACATAATACAGAGCCATCCACGTTCCTGCGTGTACAGCATGGACCGTTGCGTACAGTGGATGAAATGTATATACAGGGTGTTACAAAAAGGTACGCCCAAACTTTCAGGAAACATTCCTCACACACAAATAAAGAAAAGATGTTATGTGGACATGTGTCCGGAAACGCTTAATTTCCATGTTAGAGCTCATTTTAATTTGTTCTTCCACCTACGCTCAATGGAGCACGTTATCATGATTTCATACGGGATACTCTACCTGTGCTGCTAGAACATGTGCCTTTACAAGTACGACACAACATGTGGTTCATGCACGATGCAGCTCCTGCACATTTCAGTCGAAGTGTTCGTAGGCTTCTCAACAACAGATTCGGCGACCGATGGATTGGTAGAGGCATACCAATTCCATGGCCTTCACGCTCTCCTGACCTCAACCCTCTTGACTTTCATTTATGGGGGCATTTGAAAGCTCTTGTCTACGCAACCCCGGTACCAAATGTAGACTCTCTTCGTGCTCGTATTGTGGACGATTGTGATACAATACGCCATTCTCCAGGGCTGCATCAGCGCATCAGGGATTCCACGCGACGGAGGGTGGATACATGTATCCTCGCTAACGGAGGACATTTTGAACGTTTCCTGTAACAAAGTGTTTGAAGTCACGCTGGTACGTTCTGTTGCTGTGTGTTTTCATTCCATGATTAATGTGATTTGAAGAGAAGTAATAAAATGAGCTCTAGCATGGAAAGTAAGCATTTCCGGACCCATGTCCACATAACATATTTTCTTTCTTTGTGCGTGAGGAATGTTTCCTGAAAGTTTGGCCGTACCTTTTTGTAACACCCTGTATAATGCGGCATGGCGCTGGTTAACCGTGGTACTTAAGAAAAGCGGTTGGACTGCTAAATTACATATGCAGAAAAAATAGATTAGGTAAACAGTAAAATTATTAAAATTAAATTAGTGCTGGTATAGTGATAAAATAAGAGCAAACACAAGCTGTTCTTGCCAACATTACCATCAATAAAAACATCAAACAGAAAATTCTATAGATACAAATTTAATTATAACTTTTTTATATTTTCATGCAATAAACCACAGTGAACTTTGCCGGGTAGTACAGATCATTTGACGTTTTATGGAGGAGGTAGTCTTACGGTATGGTGGACTTTATCGTGGTTAGGGTGTGGTCCTACGCAGCGCTTAAGAAAACAGCAGACAGTTGAGGAACAGTTCGGAGACGATGATTTTTTACATCAGCAGGACAATGTATTCTGTAATAAAGCAGCATCAGTGAGGCAATAGTTCGTAGGTGATAGCAATCCTGAAATGGAATGACTGACATTATCCCGGCCTGACTCCAACTGAACACCTTTCGGGTGGATTAGACTGTCCACTTCAATCCAGAGTTCAGGGTCCAACATAAGTAGCTCGTCTGATTTCGACTCCTGACGAAAAATTGGCTACAATCCCTCAACACACATACGTCCTTACTGAAAGTGTCACCAGCAGTGTTCAAGCCGTCATCAAAGCGAAGGGAGGAAACGTTTCATATTAATGTCCACTGACAGGTGTACGGACACTTTTGATCATATAATTTTGTGAAACTGGGAGGAATCTTTACGAAATAAACAGTTTTTGATGAAACTTATCACAGAGTAAAGAGGCAGTTTAATATGTTTGTTCGATGTTCGAAAAACCTCACTCACTAATAAGGAACGACAAACAGCCGTTAGTAGTTCGGGATGTACTCTTTATTAAAGAAAGGTTCTACTTTGACAGTGTGTTCTTGAGTTGTGTTATATTTCAAGCCAACTCTCATGTTAACAGAGCATGTGTTTCTTCTGAGAAGTGACGTGTACAGTGATGGTGCGAGAATCAAAGTGCATCACTTCATCGCTATTTTGGCAGACCAATCGTAGTAAAAGCTGAACGAGGTCCTTCGTAAACTAGCCGACCACACACGGTCTTAACTGCAGTTCATTTGTAATACAACCCATCCTCTCAGAGCTGATGCCTCTCAAGCAGCCTATTTCACTTTAATGTACACCGACATGGCGACTACAGAAATCACCAAAAATGGTTTGTAATGAAAAACACATTAATCGGAAAGAGACACATTTTCTATACGATGGATAGTCATAAAAATCTAACTATTATCTCGGGAAATTGAAGCTGTGTTCATGAAGCATGATGTCAAGCCTTCTCTACATTTTCAGCCTTCTATCCTACACATGTTCCCACTCATGAGTGACTTGGTTGTAGAAGTCTGCATTTCGCTGCTCTGGAAACGTTTTACTTCGAAATAATCTCGTTGTCAATTTGAAAATAGCTGTCAAAAATGGTTCAAATGGCTCTGAGCACTATGGGACTTAACATCTATGGTCATCAGTCCCCTAGAACTTAGAACTACTTAAACCTAACTAACCTAAGGACAGCACACAACACCCAGCCATCACGAGGCAGAGAAAATCCCTGACCCCGCCGGGAATCGAACCCGGGAACCCGGGCGTGGGAAGCGAGAACGCTACCGCACGACCACGAGATACGGGCAAAAGTAGCTGTCACGCAATGGTGTCTTCATCCAAGGAAAGAAGAAGAAGTCAATGGGTGCGACTTTAGGAGAGTACGGGGCAACATATGATAGCTCAAAGAAGGAGCACTTGACTATGCTGGGACATTTGACACGGCGCAAAACCTCCACCTTGGACTACTTCCCATGGCACTTCACACTGACTCTCCCCCCCAACCTTCAAAAATGTTCATATGTGTGTGAATTCCTAAGTGAGCAAACTGCTGAGGTCATTGGTCTCCAGACTTACTGTGCTTAAGAACAACACACACACACCCGTGCCCGAGTGAGGACTCGAACCTCCGGCGGTAGGGCCGCGCAGTCCCTGACACCGCAATCTTCATCAGCAGACTTTGGTAGCACATTCCTTTGACGGTTTTATCCTTAAGAGCATAATCTGCTGGCATACCATTACAGTCACAAGAAACTTCAGCACTACCTTGGCTGGTGATGGTTGAGTTCCGCCAATTACAGCGATGCAGGCACATGATTCCGCTGCTGCCTTTCTCCTTTGCCTAGGGGGCATAGGAACATCCAGCATGGTTATCATGTGGCTAGAGAATTAATCTGGATTCGCTTGACAGAGCTTCAACATTTTTGCCGCTGCTTTTTGGATGTGTGTGAAGAGTCACGAAATTGAGCGGTCGCAAAATGTCGTGCAAATACAATAACGGAAAGAAATCGCAGCCCTAAGTAGGAGTTGTGCGATGTAAGCGAAAGTTGGTAGGCGTGTCTCTACATCTGAAAGATGATCTCCGTTCCAATTCCGAGACAGTCACATAAGAATGGCGCTAGTAGTGCCTCTGAGTGTGCAAATCAACATTGCTTTAAATACACTCTGCAACAGTCGTGAGCCTTAGTAACCTTTGATATTGGACGTGGTGAGTTGCTTTTAGTCAAAACGCCTTTAATAGGCCGTGTAATATGGCTACGAGAAGCCGGATGTTCCATTTCGGATGAGACTGCTGGAATTTCAGCAACTCAGCTCCGATCTGTCTTCAGCAACTTGCTGACCAGGACCCGGAAGTGCCAAGAGATGAATGGTGGTCACTTTCAAGATCTGATATGGTCAGGTTAGTGCTATATTTCATTCCCTCCGCTGTGTTTCTTTGTACCCTGGAACTCTGTTCTCGGGGCCACTTTTATTTGCCTCACCCTGTACATCGATCCCGTGACTTACCTCGCTCTTTGTATCTTTCTTCAGTTTCTGAGAAGGGTGGTATGCTTCCACAGTATTAGGTGGTCCAGTAAACTGATGCGATTCGAAACAATGTAATTAAGAACAGACGGTATCATGTGTTTTACATCAAGTAAAACGCTGTGTAGGACGAGGGGCGGATTACCCTGGAACAGGTCATGGAAATGGAACCAGAGCAAATAAGTATGGGAAAGGAAGTCTCACATCGACTTTTTAGATCGCTCTTATTTGTTTTCAGTTTAATATGAAGCACTGCGTTTTTCCAGACGGCAGCAACCCATTGCTTAGTGGTTTTCTTTCTTCAATTAAGAAAGCCTCGCTGAGTGCAGTAAGAATTTTAATGGAGTACTTTATCTGCAAGGTTAGTTTTTTCTTTTCTTTTTGCTTCGGTGTATAATCATACTGTGAACATTGTACAGAGAAATCACGATACAAATAGTCTGAAAAACGATTTAAAATAATTTTACACTATCCATATAGAGCTCGCTGTTTCGAATGACAAGACTGAAACACGAAGAGACGGCAACAATCTCACGGATTACGCAAACTGAGTGATAAATTTAGATACCAAGACAATGGATCATATAAAATAGGAAGGCTGAATATCAGTTATTTTCTCATCGACAAGTGGAAAGCGTAGAGTAACAGCAGAAAATCATTCCTTTCACTGTGAAGTTGTAGAGTACAGGTTAGATTTTAAAAATATGGATGACTGTAACCCATAAGTAGCTTGACGCGGTCGCGTTCTTGCTTCCCGAGCACGAGGTCCCGAGTTCGATTCCCGGCGGGGTCAGGGATTTTCACCTGCCTCGAGATGACTGGATGTTTGTGTTGTCCTCATCATTTCATCATCATTCATGAAACTGGCGACTGGGCAAAGGTTACCAATTTGTACGGCCGCTGGTAACAGCACAGTTGAGCGCCCCACAAACCAAACATCATCATCATCACCATAAGCAGCTTGAGAACTTACGCTAATAACGCTTGTGTTCTAAAAATACGTATAATGATAAACTGGTAGAGGATCTGACAAGAATTAACAAATTCATTACTTGATATTGGAGGCGAGTGGATTACACTGGAGGTTAAACCGCTGGTAGCTTTTTCCAATCTATGCGTCTTACAAATATCTGATATCATTCGTACAACATTAAAATATTTTCTATTACCTGACCGAAGAACAGTCATTGTTTGCTAAATGAACAAGCTGTCGGCTGCAAAACAGGTCTGCCATAATTTGGCAACAGATCTTACTTTCCCGATTCATTATTTAAGTACAGCAGAGAATCAGTTACGTAGCACCTTGACAGGCAAGGCAAAGCAAGACATTTATACAGGGTGTTACAAAAAGGTACGGCCAAACTTTCAGGAAACATTCCTCACACACAAAGAAAGAAAATATGTTATGTGGACATGTGTCCGGAAACGCTTACTTTCCATGTTAGAGCTCATTTTAATGCTTCTCTTCAAATCACATTAATCATGGAATGGAAACACACAGCAACAGAACGTACCAGCGTGACTTCAAACACTTTGTTACAGGAAATGTTCAAAATGTCCTCCGTTAGCGACGATACATGCATCCACCCTCCGTCGCATGGAATCCCTGATGCGCTGATGCAGCCCTGGAGAATGGCGTATTGCATCACAGCCGTCCACAATACGAGCACGAAGAGTCTGTACATTTGGTACCGGGGTTGCGTAGACAAGAGCTTTCAAATGCCCCCATAACTGAAAGTCAAGAGGGTTGAGGTCAGGAGAGCGTGGAGGCCATGGAATTGGTCCGCCTCTACCAATCCATCGGTCACCGAATCTATTGTTGAGAAGCGTACGAACACTTCGACTGAAATGGGCAGGAGCTCCATCGTGCATGAACCACATGTTGTGTCGTACTTGTAAAGGCACATGTTCTAGCAGCACAGGTAGAGTATCCCGTATGAAATCATGATAACGTGCTCCATTGAGCGTAGGTGGAAGAACAAACTAAAATGAGCTCTAACATGGAAATTAAGCGTTTCCGGACACATGTCCACATAACATCTTTTCTTTATTCGTGTGTGAGGAATGTTTCCTGAAAGTTTGGCCGTACCTTTTTGTAACACCCTGTATAGAAGTAGTTGTTGTAGATGAGACCATAATCTGACAAGCTATGAAGAAAATGAGGTAAACACACTTCGCTACAATGCTCGCTTAAGACTAAGATTAAACAAATGTGGAATAAGGAAGGAAAAGTGGTAAATAAATTTCACAGATAACAGCAGAACATTGGTAATGGGTGTGTGGGGAATTAACTAAAACCAGGAATCTTTTCAGCTCGCACCGTTCTCACCTACTGCGAGATGTTCCGACGGTTATTTCACATACAGACTTTGACTAAAAATTATAATCCACAGTTCCCCAAAATATGAAATTCGTCCACATTATCGTTTTCCTTTCCATATTACAAACAGTTGTTAAACAAATAATACACACATCAAACTAAGTTTTGCATCAACCCAGTTCCTAGAACTCCTGAAGATAGACGTTGACTGTGGGTATTGTATCACAGTCACAGTCCATTCGACTGTTCCGAGATGTCACTAAACTCGCCCAGAGATGTGAACAACCATGCATGAGCAGCGCCTATTAGACGGAGGGGGTCCGAAAGCCAATCAGTTCCATTCATTCTACCAGAAAGGAGGTACACGGATCGTGTTGTCTGTACTTCAACCATGCCTAGACGGTCAATACCGCGGATCGATCGCATCAGCATTGTTACTTTGCACTTAGAGGGACTCTCAATAAGGGAAGTGTCCAGGCATCTCCGAGTGAACCAAAGCGATGTTGTTCGGATATGGAGGAGATACAGAGAGACATGAACTGTCGATGACATGTCTCGCTCAGGCCGCCAAGGGCTACTAGTGCATTGAATGACCGCTGCCTACGGATTATGGCTCGGAGGAACCCTGACAGCCACAGGGTGCAGTCACAGGACGTCCCGTAAGAAAGGGAGTCGAAGTCTTCAGTCATTCAAGAGGCATCGTATCGAACATGTATACCACATACAGGCAAAGCGGAAAAACGTCATCCACTAAATTACATCGCGATAGAAAATGTGTGTTGAGCGATCTTTACAGAAGGTCATTTAACAGGATTATAGCGAAAAATTAGAGGACGACAGCTGCTAAAGTCACTGCAGAACTGAAAGTCGCAATCGTGAACCCGATGAGTACCAAAGCAACACGAATGGAGCTCCATAAGGAGGGAATAGCAGGGCGAACTGAAATTCCAAACACACTCAAAAGTGATGCAAATGCGGATAACAAAAGAACTGCGTAACTGAAACCGTAAAATCTGGACTATGGAACAATGGAAGAGTGTCATGTGGTCGGATGAGTTTTGTTGCACATTGTTTCCAACTGCTGACCGATTGTACGTTCCAAAAGTGAAAGGTGACGGGCCTTTGGTGATGATTTAGGGCACTGATACTGTGACGTACTGTAGGATCCCTGGTTACTCTGCAGGGTCGTATTACTGCCAAGGATTACGTGGCCATGTTGTCTGCGCAGGCCCATCCTAAGGTACGGTCTTTGTTTCCCAATTCTGATCCTGTGCTCCAAGACGACAAGGCCGCTGTTCGCACAACTCGCATCGCAAAGGGCTGGTTTTGTGGGCATCGGGATGAAGTGTCGCATCTCCTCTAGCCAGCACAGTCGCCAAATCTCAATATTACTGAGCCTTTGTGCTCTTCTTTTTAGAGATGGATGCTTGATTGCTATCCGCTTCCATCATTGTTAGCTTCTCTTGCAACTGTTTTATAGGAAGATTCCACTGAAAACTACACGGGATCTGTATTTATCCATTCCGAGACTAGTGGAATCTGTTTTGAATGCCAACGGCTTTCCTACAGCGCATTAGGCATGGTAATGTGTTGTGTTGTTGGTGGTTCACATTTTTGATCATCCACTGTATGTCGCATCATCAATAGTGCAAATATCAGACCTATCACACATATCTAAGCTTCCCAAGACTTTCCTAAATCGCTTAAGGCAAATGGTGGGATGGTTCCTTTCAAAAGGAACGGCCGATTTCCTTCCTCATCCTTTGCTAATCTTAGCTTGTCCTGCATCTCGAATGACTTCGTTGTCGACACGACGTTAAAGAGTAATCTTCCTTCTTTTTCTTCACGTATCTTGCAAGGCGTTGGACAGAAACTTCATCTTTGTTAGTAAACCTGCTCCATGGCTAGTTGTTAATTATTACGTAATTCTGCAGCTCAGTTGCTATTGTACTGTTTACAAATTATCTATTTGTAATGCATTTTTGTAGTCCATTTCCTCAAAGATCTGGCAGGGAAATGTACTGCTCATCTGGTCTAACGTCTTTCGAAGAGTATAAATGCCTTACAGGTAGTCACTATGTCGTTTCCCATTACTTAACTAATGGCTAAATTATTTTCTTATTATGAGTGCTCTTTGCCAGACTATTCTTGTTTTGCATCAAGTATGTTTTCATTGTCCCTTAATAACCTTAGATGCAGTTTACATTCAAAATAAAATTTACGTGCCAGGTTTAACGTGCTTATCCTCCTGTAATTAGCTGCGTCACTTTTGGGCCATTATTTTTAAGAAATGCTTCGGCTATTATTCATTCTCTGTCTTCCATAGTACCAAGAAACGATAAAAAATACAGCAAGTGTTTCCGTGAACGGCACTAAACAGTATTTCATTTATTGCTCTGTGATGTTTTCACGGCTTTTGTCTTTTTGAGGGTTTTGACGCGCCCTAGTAATTCTGCAGTGTAAGCTGGTTGACCGTTTCGTATTTCGTACTTAAATCACCGGGTTTTGTTTTTTACTCGAGCATACTGTGAAAATTACCGAACAATCAGTTTAATAAGCCACAGCTGCAAAATACTAACACGAATTCTTTACAGACGAATGGAAAAACTAGTAGAAGCTGACCTCGGGGAAGATCAGTTTGGATTCCGTAGAAATACTGGAACACGTGAGGCAATACTGACCTTACGACTTATCTTAGAAGAAAGATTAAGGAAAGACAAACCTACGTTTCTAGCATTTGTAGACTTAGAGAAAGCTTTTGACAATGTTGACTGGAATACTCTCTTTCAAATTCTAAAGGTGGCAGGGGTAAAATACAGGGAGCGAAAGGCTATTTACAATTTGTACAGAAACCAGATGGCAGTTATAAGAGTCGAGGGGCATGAGAGGGAAGCAGCGGTTGGGAAGGGAGTGAGACAGGGTTGTAGCCTCTCCCCAATGTTATTCAATCTGTAGATTGAGCAAGCAGTAAGGGAAACGAAAGAAAAATTCGGAGTAGGTATTAAAATCCATGGAGAAGAAATAAAAACTTTGAGGTTCGCCGATGACATTGTAATTCTGTCAGAGACAGCAAAGGATTTGGAAGAGCAGCTGAACGGAATGGATGGTGTCTTGAAGGGAGGATATAAGATGAACATCAACAAAAGCAAAACGAGGATAATGGAATGTAGTCGAATTAAGTCGGGTGATGCTGAGGGTATTAGATTAGGAAATGACACACTTAAAGTAGTAAAGGAGTTTTGCTATTTGGGGAGCAAAATAACTGATGATGGTCGAAGTAGAGAGGATATAAAATGTAGACTGGCAATGGCAAGGAAAGCGTTTCTGAAGAAGAGAAATTTGTTAACATCGAGTATAGATTTAAGTGTCAGGAAGTCATTTCTGAAAGTATTTGTATGGAGTGTAGCCATGTATGGAAGTGAAACATGGACGGTAAATAGTTTGGACAAGAAGAGAATAGAAGCTTTCGAAATGTGGTGCTACGGAAGAATGCTGAAGATTAGATGGGTAGATCACATAACTAATGAGGAAGTATTGAATAGGATTGGGGAGAAGAGAAGTTTGTGGCACAACTTGACCAGAAGAAGGGATCGGTTGGTAGGACATGTTCTGAGGCATAAGTTGCCAACAGGGCACTGTGCTAGATGGTGGTGGTTACGTGATGGTTTGCGCAGTGTTTACGTAGAATGGACTGGGTACTCCGTTCCAGCTGAACTGATGGTTGACTGGAAATTATGTTAGTCTACTGGGAGACCATATGCAGCCAAACAACGGTGGAATTCTTATGGGTGACAATGCGTCATGTGACCGGGCCACAGTTGTACGTGACTGGTTTGAAAAACAGTCTGGACAATTCGAGCGAACTATTTGGCCACCCAGATCGTCCGACGAGAATCCCACCGAAAATATATGGGACATAATCTAGAGGTCAGTTCTTGTAGGAAACGACTTGTTGGACTTGTTGCACTTGTTGCACTATGCGGGACAAAAGCACGTCCGACACGATATTAGGAAGTGTCCCATCAACTTTGAGATGATGATTGGTTTGTGGGGCGCTCAACTGCGTGGTTATCAGCGCCCGTACAATTTCCCAACCTTTGCTCAGTCCAATTTCGCCACTTTCCTGGATGATGATGAAATGATAAGGACAACACAAACACCCAGTCATCTCGAGGCAGGTGAAAATCCCTTACCCCGCCGGGAATCGAACCCGGGACCCCGTGCTCGGGAAGCGAGAACGCTACCGCGAGACCACGGCGGCGGACCCCCCTCAACTTTGTCAGCTCAGTGTATATATGTACGTTCCACATCTCCTCCTAAACCGCTACACCGATTTCAGCCCAACTTGGTACACATATCACTTACAGTATGGAAAGAAATGCTGTGGGACTAAGCAGCTTATAATTCTCTATGGGCCGGGGTGGTAGTGAAAAAGTAGCGTAGCTCTAGAGGCGCGGATTAACAGAATTTATTCATCCAGTATTTGAGAAGAAAGCACTTAGTGACTTCGAACAAACTTTACACATATTTTCATGCCTTTGTGAAACTTTACTCGCTGACATCATCCATAACGTAATGAAAGGAAAAAAAATTTACCGCTTTTTCGCTGTTTATACTGTAAAACTGCCGCATCATGCGTGATGTTTAAATTCATTATTTCTGTGCTACTAATTCTATACGCAAAAAATTTTTAAAAAATGGTTCAAATGGCTCTAAGCACTATGGGACTTAACATCTGAGGTCATCAGTTCCCTAGACTTAGAACTACTCAAACCTAACAAACCTAAGGACATCACACACATCCATTCCTGAGGCAGGATTCGGCAGGATTCGAACCGCGACCGTAGCAGCAGCGCGGTTTCGGAGTTAAGCGCCTAGAACCGCTCGGCCGCAGCGGCTGGCAAAAAATTTCCAAAACAGTATCCACATACGTCGCTGAATGCACCTACAAAATCACGTCATTGTACCACACACAGTTCAGGAGATGTGACGCCATAAACACTAAGATGTATGAAAAACTGCAGCATCTTGCATGACGTTTTACTTTACTACTTCTTTACTACTAATTTTATTCACGACTCAGGAATCACCTACATAGCTAAACGTAGCTGCAAAAATATATCATTGTACGACAGATAGTTCAGGAGATATAACGTCATGCACATTGCGGTGCGTGAAAAATAGCCGCATTATCCATGATGTTTTAAATTATTACTTCTGTACTACTAACTCTATTCGCACAATCTTTCGCAGACAGTATCCAGATGTACCACCGGATGTACCTGCAAAATTATATCATTCTACGACACATAATTCAGTCATAGAGACTGATCCGCGCTAAAATGAAACTACAGGTGCAAATTAGCTATAGATGAAGGTGAAATACGTATGCAAACATGAGTGTGATTAATCAAAATTATGTGATCGATTTCATTCAAACTTAGTAGACATGTTACTTACTACCTGGAAGGAAATACAGTGGCGGTAAGAACCAGCAGCCTTCTGTTGGGGTGGGGGTAATAATGAAAGAAGGGAGAGGAAAAGGTGGACAGGCAGAGATGGGGTGGAAAGACATGGACACAAATGGAGGGGAGAAGAAACTGGACAGTGTGAAGGGGAGAGGGAAATGGATAGTGGAAGGGAAGAGGAGGAGACAGATAGAGAGATCGGGGAAGAGGAGATAGGCAAAAAAGGATAGAGGAGGAGATGGACAGAGAGAGGGAGAGGAGGGAATAAAGGGCGTGGGGAGGAGATAAAGGAGCAGGGAAGATGGACTCACTTAGGGGTAGGAGGAGATGGAAAGAGAGTGGGGAGTGGAGGAGGTGGATAGGAAGAGGGGGAGAAGGCGATGGACAGAGAGGAGGGAGAAGGAGATGGACAAAGAGTGGGAGAATACCCAGGCAGCGCTGGGTACTCAGTAATTAATATACTTCATCTCACTCTTTGTTGTCTTTAACAACAAATTTTCTTCCTCCTCGATTTTATTACCTATGAATTCTGATTTTCTCTTTGTTCCTTTGAATAAGTGGGATTATTTTGTTTTCCTGAGGTAGATATGCCTTCAGCCCACATTCATAATCGTTTCACGTTGGTAAGTGTCTTTGATTTAGTTGCCAATCGTTGTTCTGTGTCTACGGCAGTTAATGTTAACGAATCCTCATTGAACCACTATTGCTCTTCGTACTTATTTGATATATTGTGCACACTTATATAATGCAAAAGATCTTCATTATCTTCTTGTAACAATTACAGTTCATACATCATTTCGCTATATCTCGTACTTTTTCTTAAAATATGTATTTCTTTGATCTATATAGATGTTTTCTCTTTGAGAAATATACATAGTTGATTACAGGCTTTGATCCTTCACCTGCCAACGTTTGTTAGCGATCTCCTTGTGTGGAACACATAAGCTATTCTCTTTTTGTGATATGAGATTTTCATGGCAAATACGTTATCTTTTATCGAGTGTTCTACGGCATACCCTTATGGTGGACATCGTACCACCTGTGGAGAGGATGGTGTTAGGAGTGTGGGGGATTGGAGGTTGCCCCCTACATAGCCACGTTTATTCCCACTCTTCTTCTGATACGTGTGTCCGCCCCTGGTAGCTGAGTGGTCAGTGCGACTGGGCGTTACGTTGTCCTTATCATAATCATTTCATCCCTATCGACACGCAAGTCGCCGAAGTGGCGTCAACTCGAAAGACTTACACCAAGCGAATAGTCTACCCGATCGGAGGCCCTAGCTACATGGCATTTCCATTTCTGATACATGTGCCACCTCTGTAAGTTCAGTGATGTCCTTTTGGCAGTCTCAAATCGGGATAACAGAAACGCACGTTTATCAAACACCTCCTTGACCACTATGGCGAATTCGGCAAATGTGAGCATAGTAACATACGTGAACCAGTTCAGTATAAGTGACTGTGATGAGTCCGTGCAAAGTTTCACTATCACCTTTTGTGTTGTTCATGGCGATGAAAGAGAAAAGTTAGACGATGGAACGTGCTGCCGGCACATAGCTTGTTTTCCTCTCAAATATCGCTAATGTGACTGACGGAATGGGTTTCTTTCCTAGTCCACCTACGCATATTTCCGATCACCGTGAGATAAAAAGTCAGTGTTCTAGTTTAGGTGTAGAAAATTCTGTCCACCTACCGCGACGAGCTTTCTGATATCCACCCCTTCACCCTGTGACAATAAATACTGGTTCAGTCGACGAAAAACAGCTTTGAACAAACACAGACTAATAGGTACCAAACAAAGGCCGCATAACACAAGTTTGGAGACAGCATTCCTAAGTTCGTAAGAAAGATAGAGCGTTCAGGATTCTGCCTACTTGCATAAAACGTTTAAAGTTCACTCGTTTCTGATTTATTTTCACGTAGAAAATGTTGTGATTAACGCAAACCAAAGACTGCGTTTTATTGGCAAAACACTTAGAAAATGTAACAGATCTACTAAAGAGAATGCCTACACTAAGCTTGTCCTTCCTCTTTTGGAGTACTACTGCGTGGTCTGGGATCATTACCGGATAGGATTAACGTTGTATACAGAGAAAGTTCAAAGAAGAGACGCACGTTTTGTATTACCACGAAATCGAAGAGAGAGTGTCACGGGAATGACACATGGTTTGGCATGAACACCATTAAAACGTTCTTCGTTGAGGCGGAATCTTCTCGCGGAATTTCAATCACCAACTTTCTCCTCAGAAAGCGAAAATATTTTTTTGGTGCCGACTTACGCAGGGAGAAATGATCATCATAATAAAATAAGGGAAATGAGAGCTTGCACAGAAAGGCATAGGTGTTCGTTTTTTCCGCTCGCTGTTCGAGGGCTGAATAATTGAGAATTATTGTGAAGGTGGTTCGATAAACTCTCTGCCAGGCACTTAAGTGTGATTTGCAGAGTATCGATGTAGATGTAGATGTACTACTTTACTAGAAGTCATCACACTTAAAGCAGCCAGTATTTACAAATCCATCCCGAGCACACTTCACGGTCTAAACAATCAAACACCCACAGCTATTCGTTAGTTCTACATTTGGTCCTTCAGTGGTTTACTGGTCGGCCAGGCATAGGCAAATAATTTCCAAACAAATTCGGTTGAAAAGCTCTCCTTTCACTGGATGGATTAAAACTGTAGCCGCTTGCCACTTACGTTAAGAGACACAAAAGAATGAACGTTTATCTTCATCTTTGCCGAAGTTAGTGTGCTCCTGAGCGACTCCCTTCATTCAAGGAATTACAGCCAAAGCCCTACTCTAAGCGAGAGAAATAGTTAATTATCATTGGCTGATCACCTGAATGGCCAATCAGGAAAGCTCCTTCTTTCAAATACCTGCGGTAATCCCTAAGTCGTCCAACAAGAACACAGAAAGTAAATATAAAAGGTCTTCCAAACTTACGAAAGCTAATTGAAATTAAAATAAAACGAAGTCCGAACTATCTCCAGAAATAACATATTACTTCATTTAACCGCCGTTCTTCATTGTGGCTGCTTTTATACAACTGCATGCACTAAGACAGCCGTCACGTGACGCACGATTGCACAAGGATTTCCCCCGGACTCTTTTACATAGGTTTCAACAACATCACATTTTAATAATAAATGAAAAGGTGCTTTTCATTTATTATTATAATGTTGTTCTACCAAGAACCGGCGGAAGATTCTGTTAACATCACATTTCATACACTTCAGATATGTCCTCCATACACTCTTACTCTTTCCAAAACTAATGCACAACAAAACCTAATTACACAGAATTTGAAGTAATTACTTTAATGCCAGCAAGCAACTGTAGCTAAACAAAGAATATTCTAGATCGGCAATTTCTATGACTGATGTTGTAATTAGTGTTTCAAATGAGATTGTAAGTCTTGGAAAGTATTGTATCCAATGATCTGAGATTTTAACAGCACAGTTGCAGTAGCAGCCCAAGCCCATATATGCAGTATGAAACAAATCTAAAACGTTTCATAATATTCCATTTAGATTCATAAGTAGTGTGAATATACGTTTCGATCATACGCCAGGTTGGTTCACTGCCCAAGCATACAGTGTCTACCGGAAACAAACAAACGTATATGCATTCAAACAATAACCAAAGATATAGTGTGGTTGCGACGGCTGCATGCTTATGCCGTATGGAAAAACATCGTGGGCTAAGGTCCTGGGGTTTCTCGAACTAAAAAATCATTTACTCTTAATGAGTTTATTCATAAAGAACACACAGAAATTACCAATGTAATGCAAGTGCAAGTGTAATTCTCATGAAGCTGAACAACTGAGTAAACGTGACTGAATGGCCGACAAGACTTGTACACTGAGGTTGCTTTACGGGTGATACAATTGAGGTTATCAGGTCAGGGCAGAGAATTAGCCGGTACAATGTCGTTTTCTTTTACGCAATGCAGCGCATCCGCTGGTGTGCTTTTGTCTCTCCCACTGCCTCAGATCCCAGATACACACCAGTTTGCAGTCCTTGCGGCTTGTAATGTAGGAGGTCATTAGCAGATCAATTGTCCCACAATAAAATGCCCAACTTTTGCTTCCACATCCCGCAACAGAATGTCGAAATCGCCCTTCACCAGAACATAGTATCGCCTCACTACCAGATCTCGTCAGTAGCCTTCCAAATCTGATGAAAAGTATCTGGACACGTATTAGTGGACATCAATAAGGTGGGGGCGGGGGTTGTTCGCCCTTCGCCTTTATGACGGCCTTAACTCTGCTGGGGACGGTCTCAGTGAGGTGTCTGAACGTCTGTCGAGAAATGACAGGCCATGTATTCTTCGTCTAGAGTCGAAACCACAGGAGACAGAAATCGACTTGCTCACTCATGTCTGCGGCCTTCGAGTGGATTCAGGTCGGGACACTGTGCTGGCCACTCCATTTCATGAATGTTACTGTCCACAAACCGTTGCCTCACAGATGTTGCTTTATGATGGGGGTGCGTTGTCATTCTTATACAGTCCATCTCCGAACCGTTCCTCTGCTACACGCAGAACACAATGCTATTAAATATCGCGTGACAAGGGGACCACATCCTGACAACGACAAACAATCATATGCTCTATTATCAGCTCCTACATTGTTGACAATAGAGATGGTGGCAGATAACGTTCTCATGCATTCGCCAAACGAATACCCTATGCACCAATGTATTCATAATTGCGAATATGGACAACCATCAGCTATGGCATGGAATGTCGACAACGAAAATTTCTCTTGGTTTAGCTGACGTTGTTTCTTCGCATTAACACTTCACACGCACATCACCAACTACCGATTTGGGCAGTTTTAGAAGGGTTAAATGGTCCCAGACGGATTTGTTACCTAGATGATATCCAGTGACTACTATACGTTCGAAATCATTAAGCCATCCTGACCGACTCATTCTGTTGCTACTGCGTCTCTGCTCAATACTCTCCGCCCGCGTTCCATACTGGCGGGTCCGCATCTCTTTATTTTATTTTATTTTATTTACACGCTAAGTTCCGCAGGACCAAATTGAGGAGCAAATCTCCAATGTCATGGAGCGTGTCAGTACCTGAAATTACAACATAAAAGTAACAACAGATAAAAATAAAATGTTTATGAACCCGAAAAAAGTCAAGCCATAAGTTTAAGTGAACGCAATCAACAATAAAACAAGAATCAGCTTAATTTTTTTAGGAACTCTTCGACAGAACGGAAGAAGTAACCCATGAGGAAATTCAGTTTCGATTTGAAACGGCGTGGATTATTGCTAAGATTTTTCAATTCTAGTGGTAGCTTATTGAAACTAAATACAGCACTAGACTGCACACCTTTCAGCTCAAGAGTTAAGGAAGTCAGATCCAAATGCAGGTTTGATTTCTGCCAAGTATTAACTGAGTGAAAGCTGCTAATTCTTGGAAATAAACTAATACTGGTAACAAGAAATGACAGTAAGGAGTATATATATTGAGAGGCCAATGTCAAAATACCCAGACTCGTGAACAGCGGTCGACAAGAGTTTCGTGAAGATAAACCACTTATTACCCGAACCGCCCGTTTCTCAGCCAAAAATATCCTTTTATAATGAGATGAGTTACCCCAAAATATAATACCATACGACATAAGCGAATGAAAATAAGCAAAGTAAAATAACTTTCGTGTCGAACGATCACTCACTTCAGATACCGTTCGAATAGTAAAAATGGCAACATTAAGTCTTTGAACAAGATCCTGAACGTGGGCTTTTTTACATCTACATCTACATTTATACTCCGCAAGCCACCCACCGGTGTGTGGCGGAAGGCACTTTACGTGCCACTGTCATTACCTCCCTTTCCTGTTCCAGTCGCGTATGGTTCGCGGGAAGAACGGCGGCCGAAAAGCCTCCGTGCGCGCTCCAATCTAATTTTACGTTCCTGATCTCCTCAAAAATGGTTCAAATGGCTCTGAGCACTATGGGACTCAACTGCTGAGGTCACTAGTCCCCTAGAACTTAGAACTAGTTAAACCTAACTAACCTAAGGACATCACACACATCCATGCCCCAGGCAGGATTCTGATCTCCTCGTGAGGTATAATTAGGGGGAAGCAATATATTCGATACCTCATCCAGAAACGCACCCTCTCGAAACCTGGACAGCAAGCTACACCGCGATGCAGAGCGCCTCTCTTGCAGCGTCTGCCACTTGAGTTTGCTAAACATCTCCGTAACGCTATCACGCTTACCAAATACCCCTGTGACGAAACGCGCCGCTCTTCTTTGGATCTTCTCTATCTCCTCTGTCAACCCGACCTGGTACGGATCCCACACTGATGAGCAATACTCAAGTATAGATGGAACGAGTGTTTTGTAAGCCACCTCCTTTGTTGATGGACTAAATTTTCTAAGGACTCTCCCAATGAACCTCAACCTGGCACCAGCCTTACCAACAATTAATTTTATATGATCATTCCACTTCAAATCGTTCCGCACGCATACTCCCAGATATTTTACAGAAGTAACTGCTACCAGTGTTTGTTCCGCTATCATATAATCATACAATAAAGGATTATTCTTTCTATGTATTCGCAATACGTTACATTTGTCTATGTTAAGGGTCAGTTGCCGCTCCCTGCACTAAGTACCTATCCGCTGCAGATCTTCCTGCATTTCGGTGCAATTTTACTAATGCTCCAACTTCTCTGTAAACTAAAGCATCTTCCGCGAAAAGCCGCAAGGAACTTCCGACACTATCTACTAGGTCATTTATATATATTGTGAAAAGCAAGGGTCCCATAACACTCCCCCCTGTGGCACGCCAGAGGCTGCTTTAACGTTGTAGACGTCTCTCCATTGAGAACAACATACTGTGTTCTGTTTGCAAAAAAACTCTTCAATCCAGCCACACAGCTGGTCTGATATTCCATAAGCTCTTACTTTGTTTATCAGGCGACAGTGCGGAACTGTATCGAACGCCTTCTGGAAGTCAAGGAAAATGGCATCTACCTGGGAGCCTGTATCTAATATTTTCAGGGTCTCATGAACAAATAAAGCGAGTTGGGTCTCACACGATCGCTGTTTCCGGAATCCATGTTGATTCCTACAGAGTAGATTCTGGGCGTCCGGAAATGACATGATAGTTTGCTATACCAGAAGATGTAGAAATTTGAACTGTTCAGTTCCACTAATCATATGCCCATTCCGTTAAATTAAAACGTGAGGTTTTGTTGAATTGTGTGTTTGTAAAAACCGAGTCATACTGTGATTTAGTGTTAGTTCATTTTCTACAAGCCAAGAGCTCGTGTCATAAACTTCACTATTTGAAACAGAGCCAATTTTGCACACAACATCCATTACTACCAAGCTAGGGTCATCAGAAAACAGAAATATTTTAGAATTACCCGTAATTCTAGACGTCATATCATTTATACAAATAAGGAGGAGGAATGGTCCCAACACTGACCTCTGGGGCACCTCCCACTTCACTGTATCCCACTCAGACCCCACATCAAGCCATTTTCAACACTGTGAATAATGACCTATTGCTGTCTGTTGCTAAAGTAAGAGGTGAACCAATTGTGAGCTTCTCCCCGTATTCCATAATGGTCCAACTCCTGGAGCAATATTTTGTGATCAACACAATCAAACGCCTTAGTTAAATAAATAACATGCCTTGTGTTCCAAAACTTTTGTTTAACCCATCCACTACCTCACAGAGAAAAGAGAATATCGCATTTTCAGTCGTTAAACGACTTCTAAAGCCGAACTGTAAATTTGATTGCAAATCGTGCGATATGAAATGACCAATTATCCTTATATACACAGCCTTTGCAATAATTTTAGCGAACACTGGTGGAATAGATATAGGTCTAAAATTGTTTACATTATCCCTTTCCCCCTTTTTATATAGCGGCTTTACTGCTGAGTACTTTAAATGTTCAGGAAAGTGACCAATACTACAGGAAAAATTACAAATATGGCTAAATATTGGGATTACATGTGCAGCACAGTACTTTAATATTCTGCTAGGCACTCCATCATATCCATGAGAGTCAGTCTTCTGTGATTTAATTATTGACTCAATCTCCCGTTGTCTGTATCACAGAGGAGTATTTCAGACATAAATCTCGGAAAGGCATTTGCCAAGAGAGTTATATGGTTACCTGTAGAATTCTTATTTAATTCACCAGCAATGCTCAGAAAATGATTGTTAAGTACTGTACATACATCTGATTTATCAGTAACAAATATTTTTACTACGAAATGACTTTATATCGTCGACATGTGCTGCTGACCAGACACTTCCTTCACAGCTGATCATATGGGATTAATTTTATCCTGTGAATTAGCTATGCAGTTTGCGTACCACATACTCTTTGCCTTCCTAATAACATTTTTAAGCACCTTACAATACTATCTGTAATGGGCAACTGTAGCTTGATTGCGACTGCTTCTAACATTTTGATATAATTCCCGCTTTGTTCTACATTATATCCTTATCCAAGCAGCCGCCAGCCAGGCTGCCCTTTACTACTAGTACCCTGTTTAGAACGTTCTAATGGAAAGCAACTCTCAAAGAGCATGAGAAATGTGTTAAGCAAAGCACTATATTTGTCATCTATATAGTTGGCACTATGAACATCCTGCCACTCTTATTCCTTGATGAGGTTTAAAAAACTATCTATTGCTGTTGGATTAACTTTCCTACTTAGTTTGTAATTATAAGTCTCATTTCTTTGAGTACAAAAGCCTTTTAGTGTTAAAATTTGTGCATCATGTCCTGAAAGGCCATTCAGACTTTTACTAACATAATGCCCATCTAGTAATGAAGAATAAATAAAAATATTGTCTATTGCGGTGCTACTGTTCCCTTGCACCCTAGTTGGAAAAAATAGTCTGCATCAGGTCATATTAATTTAGGAGATCTACCAACATCCTTTTTCTTGCACCATCATATGCAAAATTTATATTGAGGTCACCACATATAATTAATTTCTGTTACTTCCTACAAAGTGAATCAAGAACTCCCTCTAACTTGAGCAGAAATGCTCTGAAGTCAGAGTTAGGTGACCTATAAACTACAACAACTAGAAGTTAAGTTTCACTAAATTCAACTGCCGCTGCACAGTATTCAAATATTTGTTCAGTGTAGTAGCGTGATACATCTATGGACTCAAATGGAATACTGTCTTTTACGTACATGGCCACTCCCCCACCCCGCAAGAAACTCCTTGAAAAAAGCCATGTAATCTGTATCCTGGTAAAGGAAGCCTCTGAATTGTTAAATTATTTAAGTGCTGCTCCGATATAACAATAGTTTCAATAACTTTATTTCTAATACCTCTTATATTCTGATGAAGAAACATGACGTTCTCTGTAGGTGAGCCCTTAGTTAGAGGGACTTCCTTTAAGCAGGTATACCTAGCAGCTGACGTCGGGCTAAAAAAGGTGCAGCTGTAACATCAACTACCACAGGAATTTTTCCACAAGTGATCCCACTACCGCTCACAACATTGTCACCTGAAAGCTTTGCCAGCCTCCCCTTCCCAAATCTATTGAGGTGCAGGCCATACCTAGTGAAATCCGATCTACTGATAGACTCAACTGGCACCATTGAAATGTGACCCATGTCCTCTGGCATCAGTGCCTTCTCCAGCCCCATGTCAATGCACCTAACAGCCGCATTAAGTTGAGGCAGATAATGACGCTGAAACAGTTGCACGAAATGGACATTAGTGCCACCAGTTTGAGTAGCTATCTTTACCAGGTCACCACCTACATCATATTCCTCGTCCCTATCAAGAATGTTCCCTGCTCCACCCACTATCACTATCTGATGCTACTTCGTAAAATTCCTACATAACTTCCCTACACTGTCAATCACGTGAGCCAACCTTGCATTAGGCTTCACAATGCTGGTGACCTGGTACTCACTCCGCAACACTTCCTACAACTGCTGGCCCACACCTCTACCATCTGAACTACCTAGCAGCAGACCCTTCTTGTTTCTGTTAGACTTCGCAACTGACCTAGGCCTCCTAACTGCTGAGGACTGCTGCATGTTCCCTACACCTAAAAGAGGCTCCTCTCCACTCGACTCTGACAGTTGGTCAAGTCTATTGCCTATACGCAAAGTATAACTGTCTGAATACCTCCTCCTCCTAGCCGCCTTCTTGCCAACTGCCAGTTCCCATTCCCCAGCACCCCTCACCCTCGTCAACCTATCTAGTTCCTCCTTTGCGTGTTGTAACTGCACCTGAAGGGCACAGATCTTAGGCTCCTGCTCCTCTATCAACTTATTTTTACTATAGATTCTGCATTCTCAGGAGAGGATCTCGCTAGAATGCCCACTGGTTTCCCCATTGCATTCCCCCCAATGAAAATACGTTGAAAAAACCCACTACTCACAAACCTACGACAGAGCCTACACTTCTCACTCATGGTAAAATTTTACAATTACTGGAAAAACTATACCTCTACGTTACATATGTTCAGTTACACCATTAAAACTATTTATAGAACTCACAATGGGTCGACAGAAGTGTCCGATCCCACCCGTCGTCTTTGACCCGTGACGTAAGGGTGTTGCGGTGCGTGACGTCATGACGGCGCGGAGATTGATTTGTGAGTGTGGCGTGTTTGTATATGTCGTCGTCTTGTGGTTTGTTGTGCCCTCTGATAGTATGTCAGGGCTTTTGTTAGTGTGGTGTAATGGGCTCAGTTTGGTCTTGCTCATTATACTGTACAGTATTGTTAGAGTGCTGGCTGTGTTTGTAGTGGAATTCGTTTCAGTGAGTTAACGGTTTAGTGGTTTTGAGTGGAGATTTAGTGTTGTTCGCTGTAGGTCATGTGGTAATTTGAGTAAATTAATCGGTTGTTGTTTTTATTCAGGAATGAATATGAAGGATAAAATTAATAGCGCGCGTCTGCGAGAAATGATGAGAAATACCGCGTTGAAGCTGATAAAGTTTTTATAGCTGTTTGGGAAGTATTCGATCCCAATTTATGGGATCAGGAGCTGCTGTTGAGCTATGTAGGCCAGGGGAAGTTTTTGATCCCAATTTATGGGATCGGGAGCTGCTGTTGAGCTATATAGGTCAAGGGAAGTGTCCGATTCCAGATGATATTGTGTTTAGTGGAATTTGCGGCGTTTTGTGTTGTCGGTTTTTTCATCGTTTTGCGTGGTTTTGTATGGGGGTGGGTATCTAAATTTGTTTATGTTTAGTTTGTCCTCACCCAAAAACCCCCAATTTCCCGCGCTTGTCCCGTTAGTTTCATTAAGCTTTTTGTGGAACGTGTGCGTGTTTGTTTTTCGATGTGTTTTCGTGTTTATAATGTGTACGTAACGACTTTATATGCGCCATATTGGAATCGTGGTTTATGGTCGTTTCCGCCATATTTGTGACGTCATGGGTCAAAGCAGACGGGTGGGATCGGACGCTTCTGTATTTCCCTAATAATAGCGGTCTCGAAATTCTCTCTCTACTAAGAAAGCAACTACTTGTATTAATACTACTGAAACACAACTAATACCGACACCAACAAAACTTCACAAATTATTAACTAAAACCAAAAATTCAAGCGGCCACTGAAACACTCAACGAAGTTAAAACACCGAATGAAAATTTTACTGAAATATTTCACTAGAAACAATAAGAAACGTCATCTGAAAACTAAAGCACGAAATTTCCTGAACGACTTCAACGCACAGAAAACTGTAAAAAACACTGCGAGTGAACGTTTACAAAAGTTTATTAAATCGTCAATTCGCCACAAACAGCACGAAACACCACTGAAATCTATTAAATGTAATAACTGTATAACAGTGCACAAATGAATTTGTCATTACTTAGCTTTATAACCTCTACAGCTGCAACTGCACGCCGCAAAATGTAAACACACTACTGAGGCGTGAGTCTTGGACGAACGGCGTAAGCACGCTCACGAATAATAGACCACACGAGTCAACAACACAGGAAGAAAGACAGATGAATGAAAATCCACTAATAAGTCTCTTTTACAGCAAATATTACAACAAATAAACTTTAAAATAAGTAACTGAAGACTAAAACTTCATAAAATATGGATGAGCAATTTCAACAGCAGTGCAACATGACATCACACCAATAGACTCGTGACATCTAGTGGTGAAGTCTGTATGTGTCCGCATACTTTTCACCGGACAGCTTAAGTCGATTTTTCGGATTTCGTCTTCTGGTTGGCGAAGACGGAGTTTCATTTGGTTAGGGACTGATTCCATATTTGGTAAAACCACATGATATTGCCAGCTGTTTGTTGTTGCTACGTTCCGCTGCCTCTGATACAATTTGGCGGTGGTTTCCGTTTCTTTTGTGGCGTGTCACACCAGCGCACATAAATTTCCAAAGATTGGCTCTGGGCTCTGGGGAATCCAGTTTCAAGCAAAAGTAGTCACCGCTGCGACGAATCAGTCGAGTACGTGATGCCAAACGATGTGTTCTTCGCAGAATGCCGTCCTGCTGGGCCCGAATCACGGAGCGAGGCCGACTGGAGAAGCACGGTGGTTCCACAAGAGTCCCGCTTGCGCCTGTCCCCAATCCACGCCGGCAGTCCGTAAATGATACAATTTATATCTTGGCTTGTTACTGGTGTCCTTTCGACGTTACGGCTACAATATAAATGGGACCGTTAGACGATGCGGATGCTTAGACGCGCAATATGGAGCTGCAAACGCCAGTGTAGGTGTCTGTGATGTCGGCTCGCAGTGACGAGCGCCACCACCCCACAGTGGTTAGCTGATGCCTGAGCTGGCCCTGACGGTGTTACGGAAGCCGGCACTGCGCAGTGACATCACACACAGGTGGCTCACGACACACGCGCCTGCTGTTACGTCATGCGCTGCTTTGGCGCCGAGCCGAGCGGAGCAGCCCGAGCCAAGGTCACGGGTTCGTTCCTACTGCCGGATGTTGATACCACACAGGAAGGCAGCAGCCGCGCTCTCCAGTCAGCAAGGACTGTGCACAACAGGATGCGCCCGTATTAATCTTTCACGTCTCTACAGCTCACCTTCAACACGTTTACGTTATACTTAAATTGTAATTAGGGTTGCACATTTCCAAATGAAAAAAACCACACTCTTTATGTCAATCACAATGGCCTTTTTGAAAGCATTTCTCCCTTCCTCGGACTTTCTTATCTCCTTCTTGGACATGACGTTATCATAGTATTGGGAACAAGTGATGTCTTTTTAGTTATAACTGACTATCAATACATTTTTTTACACAATGTGCACAAGTCTTTTTTTTTCATCAGTCCACTGTATATTTAATCAGGAAAATCTCCTTTCCACAGCTGCATTGTGGGCAAGGGTTGCAAAAAGTATGGCACTAATTTCAAAAGTTCTGAATATTCATCTCCAGAACAATTCTCCATGAAATCACACTATCTATCAGGTGCTGATCTGGTTTCCGATAGCAGCTGTTCTCTTAGAAAAAGTTTTAGTCTGCGTACTTCATCAATCTTTAGGCCTATTCGAAATGTTCTCTGCAAATACAACACCTAACATCAATCATGATCACAACGGCCGACTAGATGAGCGGCAGAGTACGGTGGAGGAGTGAAGCTGAGCATCAAGCCGCCATGCCATGACAGTCGACGACCGTCTGAAGTGTTGCCAACCTGATTTTATCCCTCCCAATTTGTGCCCAGTTCCACTTTCTGACAGCTAGATAACACTTGACATCACAGGACAACATGACATCGAAGTCCAAATTTTGTTTTTCATAATTTGCAACTGGGGGTTGAAATAGCGCATTAAAAAACCAGGTGGAATCTAGGTAAACCGAGTGTTCTGGTAACCCCGGTTCCCGTCAGATAGTTTTACTTCCTCGCTGTGTCTCTCTTCCTTTTCTTTAACGATGTTATTTTTTTTCTCCTTGATGTCATTATTCACCTTAACTACACGGTACAAATATTCTCATGAAGAAATACGTATTTTAGCCCTCATCAATTATGTGTTGTTGTCGTCCTTGTTTATTTAAAACACTTAATTGCGCATTTATTTTACGTAGAAATATTAAGGCGACGACGTCCTGTATCAATTTTTAATAGAATCAAGTAGGGCTCCAGCGAGCACGCAGTAGTCCCGCGAAACGACGTGGCATGACTCGACTAATGTCTGAAGTAGTGATGGAACGAATTGACACCATCAATATTACAGGGCTGTCCATAAATCCGTAAGAGTACCAGGGGCTGGAGGTCTTTTCTGAACAGCACGTTGCAAGGCACCCCAGGTATGCTCAATAATGTTCATTTCTTGGGAGGTAGGGGCCAGCGGAAGTGTTTAAATTCTGAAGAGTGTTCCTGAAGCCACTATGTAGCAATTCTGAATGTGTGGGGTGTAGCACTGTCGTGCTGGAATTGTCCAAGTCCGTCGAAACGCTCAATGGGTGTGAAAGGACACAGGTGATCAGACAGGATGCTTACGTACGTGTTACCTGTCAGAGTCGTATCTAGACGTAACAGGGGTCCCATACCACTCCAACTGCACACGCCCCCTACCATTACAGAGCTTCCACCAGCTTGAAGAGTCCCCTGCTGATCTCCAGGGTCAATGGATTTATGAGGTTGTCTCCATACCTGTACACATCCATCCGCTCGATACAATTTGAAGCCGGCCACTGTGGCCGTGCGGTTCTAGGCGCTTTAGGTCGGAACCACGCATCTGCTACGGTCGCCGGTTCGAATTCTGCCTCGGGCATGCACGTGTGTGATGTCCTTAGGTTAGTTAGGTTTCAGTGGTTCTAAGTCTAGGGGACTGATGAACTCGGATGTTAAGCCCCCATAGTGCTTAGAGCCATTTGAACCATTCAATTTGAATCGTGACTCGTCCGACCGGGCAACATATTTCCAGTCATCATCAGTCCAATGTCGGTGTTGACGGACTCAGGCGAGGCGTAAAACTTTGCATCGTGCAACCACCAAGGGTTCACGAGTGGGCCTTCGGCTCCGAAAGCCCACACCGATGATGTTTCGTTCAATGTTTCGCACGTTGGCAGTTGTTGATGGCCCAGCATTGAAATTCCAGCATTTGGTGGAAGGGTTGCACTTCTGTCACGTTGAACGATTCTCTCCAGTCGTCGTTGGTCCCGTTCTAGCGGGATCTCTCTCCGGTCGCAGCAATGCCGGAAATTTGATGTTTTACTGGTTTCCTGATATTCACGGTACAGTCGTGAAAAGCTCGTACGCGAAAATCCCCACTTCATCGCTACTTCAGAGTTGCTGTGTTCCATCGCTCATGCGCCGACTATAAGACCTCGTTGAAAATCACTTAAATGTTGTTCACCTGCCATTGTAGCGGCAGTAACTAATCTAACAATTGCTCCAGACACATGTTGTCTTAAATAGGCGTTGCTGACCGCAGCGCCGTATTCTGCCTGTTTACGTATCTCTGTATTTGAATACGCATGCATATACCAGTTTCTATGGCGTTTCAGTGTACGAAACATATATGTACGACGAAATGTAAGACATGTTATTTGGTCTTAAGTCTACATCTATATCTACATTTATACTCCGCAAGCCACCCACCGGTGTGTGGCGGAGGGCACTTTACGTGCCACTGTCATTACCTCCCTTTTCTCTTCCAGTTGCGTATGGTTCGCGGGAAGAACGACTGTCTGAAAGCCTCCGTGCGCGCTCGAATCTCTCTAATTTTACATTCGTGATCTCCTCGGGAGGTATAAGTGGGGGAAGCAATATATTCGATACCTCATCCAGAAACGCACCTCTCGAAACCTGGACAGAAAGCTACACCGCGATGCAGAGCGCCTCTCTTGCAGAGTCTGCCACTTGAGTTTGCTAAACATCTCCGTAACGCTATCTCGGTTACCAAATAACCCTGTGACGAAACGCGCCGCTCTTCTTTGGATCTTCTCTACCTCCTCCGTCAACCCGATCTGGTACGGATCCCACACTGATGAGCAATACTCAAGTATAGATGGAACGAGTGTTTTGTAAGCCACCTCCTTTGTTGATGGACTACATTTTCTAAGGACTCTCCCAATGAATCTCAACCTGGCACCCGCCTTACCAACAATTAATTTTATATGATCATTCCAGTTCAAATCGTTCCGCACGCATACTCCCAGATATTTTACAGAAGTAACTGCTACCAGTGTTTGTTCCGCTATCATATAATCATACAATAAAGGATCCTTCTTTCTATGTATTCGCAATACATTACATTTGTCTATGTTAAGGGTCAGTTGCCACTCCCTGCACCAAGTGCCTATCCGCTGCGGATCTTCCTGCATTTCGTTACAATTTTCTAATGCTGTAACTTCTCTGTATACTACAGCATCATCCGCGAAAAGCCGCATGGTAACTTCCGACACTATCTACTAGGTCATTTATATATATTGTGAAAAGCAAGGGTCCCATAACACTCCCCTGTGGCACGC
Source organism: Schistocerca cancellata (assembly GCF_023864275.1). NCBI lineage: Eukaryota > Metazoa > Arthropoda > Insecta > Orthoptera > Acrididae > Schistocerca > Schistocerca cancellata. The sequence goes on from NC_064627.1 coordinate 842,096,782, forward strand.
CAGAGGTTACTTTAACGTCTGTAGACGTCTTTCCTTTGATAACAACATGCTGTGTTCTGTTTGCTAAAAACTCATCAATCCAGCCACACAGCTTGTCTGATATTCCATAGGCTCTTACTTGTTTATCAGGCGACAGTGCGGAACTGCATCGAACGCCTTCCGGAAGTCAAGGAAAATAGCATCTACCTGGGAGCCTGTATCTAATATTTTCTGGGTCTCATGAACAAATAAAGCGAGTTTGGTTTCACACGATCGCTGTTTCCGGAATCCATGTTGATTCCTACATAGTAGATTCTGGGTTTCCAAAAACGACATGATACGCGAGCAAAAAACATGTTCTAAAATTCTACAACAGATCGATGTCAGAGATATAGGTCTATAGTTTTGCGCATCTGCTCGACGGCCCTTCTTGAAGACTGGGACTACCTGTGCTCTTTTCCAATCATTTGGAACCTTCCGTTCCTCTAGAGACTTGCGGTACACGGCTGTTAGAAGGGGGGCAAGTTCTTTCGCGTACTCTGTGTAGAATCGAATTGGTATCCTGTCAGGTCCAGTGGACTTTCCTCTGTTGAGTGATTCCAGTTGCTTTTCTATTCCTTGGACACTTATTTCGATGTCAGCCATTTTTTCGTTTGTGCGAGGATTTGGAGAAGGAACTGCAGTGCGGTCTTCCTCTGTGAAACAGCTTTGGAAAAAGGTGTTTAGCATTTCAGCTTTACGCGTGTCATCCTCTGTTTCAATGCCATCATCATCCCGGAGTGTCTGGATATGCTGTTTCGAGCCACTTACTGATTTAACCTACTACCAGAACTTCCTAGGATTTTCTGTCAACTCGGTACATAGAATTTTACTTTCGAATTCACTGAACGCTTCACGCATAGCCCTCCTTACGCTAACTTTGACATCGTTTAGCTTCTGTTTGTCTGAGAGGTTTTGGCTGCGATTACACTTGGAGTGAAGCTCTCTTTGCTTTCGCAGTAGTTTCCTAACTTTGTTGTTGAACCACGGTGGGTTTTTCCCGTCCCTCACAGTTTTACTCGGCACGTACCTGTCTAAAACGCATTTTACGATTGCCTTGAACTTTTTCCATAAACACTCAACATTGTCAGTGTCGGAACAGAAATTTTCGTTTTGATCTGTTAGGTAGTCTGAAATCTGCCTTCTATTACTCTTGCTAAACAGATAAACCTTCCTCCCTTTTTTTATATTCCTATTAACTGTGGCTAAGACGAAATGGCTGCAGGAAAAATGAGAAGACATCGAAAAAGATATGACTGTCGGAAGGACAGACTCAGCATACAGGAAAGTCAAAACAAGCTTTGGTGACATTAAAAGCAACGGTGGTAAGGTTAAGAGTGCAACGGGAATTCCACTGTTAAATGCAGAGGAGAGAGCAGATAGGTGGAAAGAATACATTGAAAGCCTCTATGAGGGTGAAGATTTGTCTGATGTGATAGAAGAAGAAACAGGAATCGATTTAGAAGAGGTAGGGGATCCAGTATTAGAATCGGAATTTAAAAGAGCTTTGGAGGACTTACGGTCAAATAAGGCAGAAGGGATAGAGGACATTCCATCAGAATTTCTAAAATCATTGGGGGAAGTGGCAACAAAACGACTATTCACGCTGGTGTGTAGAATATATGAGTCTGGCGATATACCATCTGACTTTCGGAAAAGCATCATCCACACAATTCCGAAGACGGCAAGAGCTGACAAGTGCGAGAATTATCGCACAATCAGCTTAACAGCTCATGCATCGAAGCTGCTTACAAGAATAATATAAAGAAGAATGGAAAAGAAAATCGAGAATGCGCTAGGTGACGATCAGTTTGGCTTTAGGAAAAGTAAAGGGACGAGAGAGGCAATTCTGACGTTACGGCTAATAATGGAAGCAAGGCTAAAGAATAATCAAGACACTTTCATAGGATTTGTCGACCTGGAAAAAGCGTTCGACAATATAAAATGGTGCAAGCTGTTCGAGATTCTGATAAAAGTAGGGGTAAGCTATAGGGAGAGACGGGTCATATACAATATGTACAACAACCAAGAGGGAATAAAAAGAATGGACGATCAAGAACGAAGTGCTCGTATTAAGAAGGGTGTAAGACAAGGCTGTAGCCTTTCGCCCCTACTCTTCAATCAGTACATCGAGGAAGCAATGAAGGAAATAAAAGAAAGGTTCAGGAGTGGAATTAAAATACAAGGTGAAAGGATATCAATGATACGATTCGCTGATGACATTGCTATCCTGAGTGAAAGTGAAGAAGAATTAATGAACAGTATGGTTTGAGAGTAAATCGGAGAAAGACGAAGGTAATGAGAAGTAGTAGAAATGAGAGCAGCGAGAAACTTAACATCAGGATTGATGGTCACGAAGTCAATGAAGTTAAGGAATTCTGCTACCTAGGCAGTATAATAACCAATGACGGACGGAGCAAGGACGACATGAAAAGCAGACTCGCTATGGCAAAAAAGGCATTTCTGTCCAAGAGAAGTCTACTAATATCAAATACCGCCCTTAATTTGAGGAAGAAATTTCTGAGGATGTACGTCTGGAGTACAGCATTGTATGGTAGTGAAACATGGACTGTGGGAAAACCGGAACAGAAGAGTATCGAAGCATTTGAGATGCGGTGCTATAGACGAATGTTGAAAATTAGGTGGACTGATAAGGTAAGGAATGAGGAGGTTCTACGCAGAATCGGAGAGGAAAGGAATATGTGGAAAAAACTGATAAGGAGAGGGGACAGGATGATAGGATATCTGCTAAGACATGAGGGAATGACTTCCATGGTACTAGAGGGAGCTGTAGAGGGCAAAAACTGTAGAGGAAGACAGAGATTGGAATACGTCAAGCAAATAATTGAGAACGTAGGTTGCAAGTGCTACTCTGAAATGAAGAGGTTAGCACAGGAAAGGAATTCGTGGCGGGCCGCATCAAACCAGTCAGTAGACTGATGACAAAAAAAAAAGAAAAAATTAACTTCCATATTCAGGGATGCTGCAACGGCCTTATGATCACTGATTCCCTGTTCTGCACTTAATCAAAAAGTTCGGGTCTGTTTGTTATCAGTAGGTCCAAGATGTTACCTCCACGAGTCGGTTCTCTGTTTAATTGCTCGAGGTAATTTTCGGATAGTGCACTCAGTATAATGTCACTCGATGCTCTGTCCCTACCACCCGTCCTAAACATCTGAGTGTCCCAGTCTATATCTGGTAAATTGAAATCGCCACCTAAGACTATAACATGCTGAGAAAATTTATGTGAAATGTATTCCAAATTTCTCTCAGTTGTTCTGCCACTAATGCTGCTGAGTCGGGAGGTCGGTAAAAGGAGCCAACTATTAACCTAGCTCGGTTGTTGAGTGTAACCTCCACCTATAATAATTCACAGGAACTATCCACTTCTACTTCACTACAGGATAAACTACTACTAATAGCGACAAACACTCCACCACCGGTTGCATGCAATCTATCCTTTCTAAACAGCGTCTGTGCCTTTGTAAAAATTTCGGCAGAATTTATCTCTGGCTTCAGCCAGCTTTCTGTACCTATAACGATTTCAACTTCGGTGCTTTCTATCAGCGCTTGAAGTTCCGGTACTTTACCAATGCAGCTTCGACAGTTTACAATTACAATACCGATTGCTGCTTGGCCCCCGCATGCCCTGACTTTGCCCCTCACCCTTTGAGGCTGCTGCACTTTCTGTACTTGCCCGAGGCCATCTAACCTAAAAAACCGCCCAGTCCACGCCACACAACGCCTGCTACCCGTGTAGCCGCTTGCTGCGTGTAGTGGACTCCTGAACTATCCAGCGGAGCCCGAAACCCCACCACCCTATGGCACAAGTCGAGGAATCTGCAGCCCACACGGTGTGCCAAAGTGCAGTGCCACGCCTCTTCACACAGCATTCTTCTATCGAATGTTAGTGTGTTTCGCACCGTGGAATTCAAACGTGTGTATTTTCTAGTGGAAGCTACCAAACCGATATTCAGGACAGCGGAGGTTAAAATTTCCTGTGGTGCTGCTCTTGCTCCCAGACGCCCGGTTTGACATCCTACCCCTCTTAAAAAAACTCCAATACTTGGGTGAGGTTATTTGTGGCTAGGAGAACGAGAACTCTTCAGAAAATTTGCACTCTTTATTGCCTATTGGCTAATAACGTTCTCTTTTGTGTGACATAAAATTAAATATAGGAAACATAGAACCGTCAAAGACAAGAGAAGCAAGACAATACACATTTCTTCAATCCTAAGGTCCCAGCATTTTTTTCCTTAGACGACGTGTTTTCCTTTCTGCGAATGAATCTATTACCTGATCGAAGTTTGTCAAACGTTTTGCTATATGAAGAAGCAAAAGGTCGTTGCCTAATAATGAATAAGCTGTTAATGCGAATAGTATACAAGGCTGGTGTGGTTTCTCAATTTGATTGCGTCTATTTTGTCACTGTCTGCTAAATAAAACGAAATAGTCCTTTTTAATATTGCAGCACAGGCCAAATAAGCGTGACTGTTTTGGCACAAATGATCATTTTTACCTACATCATGTACGTAATGAACACGACAGAGTATAATTCACGAAGTACCAATATCAAATGTCGATCAGGAGTATTACAAGCAAAAAGTTTTGTTAGGAAACAGTTTCACATTTTATTCATACGCTCCAGTTTCTCAAGCCTGAGATTTAAAACTAGTAGTAGTAGTACGGAATTTTTATGCAAATCTGGACTCGACATATTCTTCCATATACGGGGTGTTCAAAAAGTCTCTCCGCAGTGTCGTTTGATTGTTGGCCGCGCGTGCCGAATGATTGTTCGCCTGCCTGTGTTACTTCCCTTCAGGTGGACTCTCCCAATATTCCACTGCTTCGTTTATCTCAGCCAGCGTCAGGAGTATTGTTGGTATTTGTCATTACGTGTTGACGTGAACGTTTAGATTTAGTTCCTTTGTTCGTTTGTTTCGTTTTTGTCAGCGTTAAAATGCTAACCATTGAAGAACTTGTGTTTTTAGTCGAACAAGTGTTCAAAGCTGGCGGTAAATACAAGTTTCAGTTCGCCAAACATTTAATTCAGTTTTCCCTGAGACAACACTCCCACATCGCGACACCGTGCGAGATTTGACTAACAAATTTCCAAGTACGGGTTCAGTGACAGATGCACCGAGAAGTGGTTGTCCTAGCTTTTTGTCTGAGGATAAACTACTCGATATTTTCGATAAAATGTCCACGAGTCCGAACAAGTCAGAAGAAAACTCACCCAGGAAATCGATGTTAGTGTCGGGACGGCCTACACAGCTGTAAGGAAAAAATTAGAACTTTTCCCATACAAAGTGACAGTCGTGTAAGATCTGAAAAATACTGATCATGGCAGGGAACTGCATTATTGTCAATGGTTCAAAAATTTCATTCAACAAAATGGAAGGGATATTCTGAACGAAACGTTTTTCAGTGACGAGGCGTGGTTTCATTTATCTGGGTACAAATTCTCGTATGTGGAGTACCGCAAACCCATTGCGTATTCATGAGGAACCACTTCATTCTGTGACAATAGGAGTTTGGATAGCAATTTATAGACGTCGGATTGTGGGTCCCATATTTTTCAAGGAAACAATAAACGCACAACGATACTGCAGTGAGTTTTATTTCGGTATATTCACTGCGGCATACGGCACGCGCTGCTAACAATCTACGGTACTGTGGAGAGACTTTCTGAACGTTATATGAAGGTAGTATCTGTTCCCGAAAGAACCGACACCAGTGATGACCGTGCAGCTTCTGTAGAATGAAATGATAATTAAATCGACACCCTATCTACAAATAGGCGTTAATATACATCATTGGTAGCATGCTGAAAATGTGTGCTACGACCGGGACTCGAACCCTGAATCTCCTGCTTACATGGCAGACATTCTATCCACCTGAGCCACCGAAGGCACAGAGTACAGTGCGCCTGCAGGGACTTATCCTGTGCACGCTCCCCCCTGACAACCACATTCCCAAAATGCCCACACCACTACATTCGTAGTGAGCCTAATAGATGTTTGCCCATCGCGCTTATTACTAGTGGAAGATTAATCTACCAAGTCCCGTACGAGTTGGGGCACAGCGTGTGCGTTCGCATAAGAAGGTCAATGGCTGGGTAGCCATATTTTAACTGTATAGCAAAGTAGTATCTGTTCCTGAGAGAGTCTCACGGGGAGCGTGCAAGGGATAAGTCCCTTCAGCCGCAATATCCTCTGTGCCCTCGGCGGCTCAGATGGATAGAGCGTCTCCCAGGTAAGCAGGAGATCCCGTGTTCTGGTCCCGGTCGGGGCACACATTTCCAACATGCCACCAATTACGTATATCAACGCCTATTTGCAGCTAGGGTGTCGATTTAATTATCATTTGACGTTTTGAACGCCCCGTAGTTTGTGTGATGTCCCCTGATGTGATGTTCTAACAAACAATCTTGACGTTACTAATTCTGTAACTGTTTCAGTCATTGTCAAAACTTATTCTCTGTTAACTTCGCTAACACGCCCAGAATCACAGGCCCAGTTATGCCGCATTTGTATTCCGGTTAGGTGTTATTACGTGTTCGTACAACACGTTTTACGCGCTATTCCGAGATCAGAAGTAAAGCGGCTGCTAACTTGGGACTGTACAACTAGCCCTTCGTAGTGTAGCGTACTGGGAAAAATTTTCTGTCAAAATTTCATTTTCTTGGATACACTGAGAAGATAATATGGATAACATGTAATCTTCCTTACCTGTTATTCCTGTTCGTCGTTTGTCACTCTGGTAGTCTGAATCTATGGATTTCGCTAATAATTATAACCACGCTTACCATTTGCACACTGAATCAACCACATAAACATACATGCTTTAGCATTCACCCGTTCGGATTTATTCGGCTCAGTTCGTATAGCACCATCCCCTTTTGTCTGCAGGAAAGTGTTTTTTATTTCTACGTGTGACGGGGATTCCCCTAGCAGAGAAATCACCTACGCTATGCACGCGCCGGCCGCGGTGGTCTAGCGGTTCTAGGCGCACAGTCCGGAACCGCGCGACTGCTACGGTCGCAGGTTCGAATCCTGCCTCGGGCATAGATGTGTGTGATGTCCTTAGGTTAGTTAGGTTTAAGTAGTTCTAAGTTCTAGGGGACTGATGACCACAGATGTTAAGTCCCATAGTGCTCAGAGCCATTTGAACCATTTGAACCATTTGCTATGCACGCATTCAAAAATCGACTTATGATTCATTATTCAGAAATCAAACTGGAATGTGTTCAAAAATATCCAAAAACCAACAGGGATGTGTTCCAAAATCATATGCATAATCGATAGAACAACGTGCACTGGATGCTATGCGCTTCATGAAACAAGGTTTTTTTTCTTCAAGAATACGATTTTGCGGCCCTCTGAAATTGCCGCCAGGTGCATATACCCCGGTTTGTCTCCCCCCCTCCCTGGATCTATGCCTGGAATCCTTTGTAGTGTTGACTATCGTGGACCTTCACAGACAGCTAGTCAGAAGGAACTTCATCATCAAGGACATGAATTAGGTATATTTACCTGCTCAGATCCATCAGTCGAGCTTGTCCTGCACTTGCTCTGATTGATGTGCAGAACTCTCCTTCAGAACGGTTTCCTTGATGTAATCTGAGACCATGTTATAATTAAACAACAGCACTCGCCAAGAAAATTCGAATTCGATGCCATCAGTCAGAGACGTACTTTGAAGAGCTTTATAGGCTTTTTGTACCGGACAAATAACCTCGTTGATGAAGAGTTACTTTCACATGCAGTTTCTGAGGTCTACTACCAGAAGTGTGGAATGACATGACCAAAATCGATAATGTTGTGAATCAGATGGACGATGAGACTTACAACTCAAGAACACGGCTAGGAAAGGAAACTTTGTTGCTTACGGAGTTTCAGACTCCTGGTTGCGTCGTGTGACTCACCCGTGATGTATCAATTCAGCTTCATTCTATCTCTCCATTGCGCACTTTGGTGGGTCTGCACTGCTGTCTGCCGGCCTTTTCGTGCAGCAGGTGTGTGTCTCGGAGCTGGGGAGGGAAGTTCAAAACTGATAACAGCCAAGAGCAGACCTCGCTTTCTTCTGGGTGCATCCTGGTATTTACCTTCCCCGCTGCTCGGCGATCGGAAGGCTGTTGTGCGACCAGTTCTTTAGCATTTCTTCAGTGGGACGAACCGCATGTGTTTTCAGCGGGCGGTTTGAATGGTCTGCTGGAACAAGGTAGTTTCGGCTCCCTCAGAATTTCTGGACCCTGGTTCTGTCAAATGAGTGCTATATTTAGGGTTGCAGAGTTTTGTTCAGTGTAACGCAGTGGATTTTTTGCGCGTTGGTTCAAATGGTTCAAATGGCTCTGAGCACTATGGGACTTAACATCTACGGTCCTCAGTCCCCTAGAACTTAGAACTACTTAAACCTAACTAACCTAAGGACATCACACAACACCCAGTCATCACGAGGCAGAGAAAATCCCTGACCCCGCCGGGAATCGAACCCGGGAACCCGGGCGCGGGAAGCGAGAACGCTACCGCGCGACCACGAGCTGCGGACTTTGCGCATTGGCGGTAGTTTTCTGGCGATGGAATTTTGGGCCAATAGTATGAATATTTGGTTCCTTGTTGGCCATTCCTGTTGAGCCTGAAGTGATTATATGTTTCTCGACACTGCCTTGTACTTATGATTAGGTCGTGCAGCAAATGCTAGATTTAAATGTCAGCCAGTTCGTTTAAAAGGCCTAGTGACAGTAAACTAGACTAAGTATCTAGCTGGCCTGTTTTTGTTTGAAACATTTACCATTCATACCATGCAAGGGTAAATTCATTGACTTGAGTAATGTCTTTAAATCAAGTGCAACATAATTTTCCTATAATTGAATATCGTCTGACTGAATTACACGCACTTGGCACAGAGTTTATTTCTGCCTGGACTGTTTTCGTGTAACCATTAATTGGCCGGCTGTTCCGCATTTCCTTACGTTTATTCCGTGGCTCGTATTCTTTATTGCAACGTTCATCCAAAGTTCGCCATGAACTCCGTTATCGAGCTACAAGGCAATTTGTGAAAAAGTGTCTCAGAAAACTATTCACAGTAGGAATGAAATAGGTGACATCGCGGCCAATTTGGCCATTTCAGCGATGGCCTAACAGGCGTTAGAGAAATTATAAACGTGCTCGAACCTGAGATCCGACCAAGCTGTTACAAAGTCTACACAAAAGCGGACGAAAAGCGCATCGTGCGAGCAAAGCAGCGGATGACAGCAGCTGCCAAAGAGGCCCGCAGGACCACCATGGCTATGAGGACGATGGTGAGGGACCTCCTCTTGGATCTGGAAGGACTGCTGTATAATTCAGGGTCGCTAACTAGAGATATGTTTGACTTAACCGCAAAAAATGAAACCCAGTATTTCAAAAGCGTTTTTCTCGAAACTACGTTTTTCAGATTGGCGGGAAACAACTTGAGAACGTTACATACGAATTTGATCGGAATTTGATACTGGAATCCTAAACTGAATTCTCTATGACCGCACGTAGCCGTTTTGCAATAACACAAAAGTCAATTTTAGGCGTACGGTTTTATCTCGATTTTTGTGGGTGCAGAAAATTGTTTCACCACTTCACCATTTTCTTAGAATTAACAGGATTGTTTTTTTTTTTTTTTTTTTTTGGCACAGATCCAATAAGAGAGCTTCGGAAATTCCAGCCTATGACCAATGATCCCCCTGCAGTGCGTCTTTCGGGCTTGTGCGGCTGTTACAGGTATGAGGTATGCATATTTTGGTCAGTCTCTAAACTCTGTTTTTACCTAAATATCATTTTGCATAGCTCACACAGAGCGAAAGAATGTATCTGAGTAATCTTTGACTACTGCCACAATATCTTTGTGTTGTTACACCGTCTCTGCCTGGGAGCGCTAGCGAAGTTAGACCCACTCTAAGTTAAGCAGTGTTGAGTAGCAGACGTATTTTGAAGTATGGCCAGGAAATTTCCTTTATAAGTGTGATATGAGATTGGTGGAACTGGTGTATAAATGTTTTTGATGCAATTATGGAGAGGAGCTAAGGAGATTATTTGTGAGCTTTTCTGGACTGTTGAAACATTGAGGTAGGCACACAAGTGCGCATCATTGTTTTGTGTTTTCGAGATTGTAGTAACGAAGCTCAGATGGTATAATTGTTATATAGATCGATCTAATAGGAAGATGAGTCCCCTTGCTTAAAGTTATTTCTTAAAGTCATGTTATGTAAATACTACTGTGAACATTCAGCTGATTTTTAAACCATTATTTGAATAAAGAATTTCATTTGAATTCTGTCAGAAGTCATTTCTTACCAGGTAAAATTAATTCAGTTCATTGTTATGTACGCATTTTGTGGTACGGAAATTTTAGTCATGCGCTTCTTTCAAGATACGTGCAAAAAGACAATTTTGCTGCAAACACCTCTACGATATCATCAGTAGTAAGAAAATTTAGTAGAGCTTACTGGCTACCGTTTGCTGTTTCAGATCCTGTTCAAGCCGTGCGCGCTTGGCTTCAGGAACTAGGTGTCATTTCATCCGTCTCAGCAACCAAAGAGCGAGTCCTATGGGTGTCATTAAAGAACTTAATAGATCTTTACGCAATTGTGGCGGTCTCAAGGCCGGAGCCCGCTAACCTCAAACAATTACAGTCTTTTCTCGGCAAGGTCGGTTACTACGCACAGTTTGTTCCCAAAGCAGCGCAAATCGCGCACACACCCTTCAGCTGCGCAAAAACTGAGTCACGTTTGTGTGGTCGGCTTCCTGCCAAACAGACTTTTCAACGCCTTAAGGATTGTCTTAAAACAGCACAATGCCTGATGCCGTATAAACACGGCCTGCGGTTGACGCTCGCGATGGATGCTTCGCAGTAGGAAGTTTTGGCGGCTTTTTCCCATAAATTTTTGGACGGCCCTGAAAGACCAATCGCCTACGCCTCCAAAACAATCGCGGAATTAAACTATTTCCGAGTCGAGAAATAGCCTTTAGCAAAAATTTACTGAGTAAAGTATTTTTATGTGTAATTGACCGAGAGCAAATTCCATTAGTTTACCGACCACAAATCTTTTGATCGATTTCTGGTCTTGGGTCTAAGCTCCGAGGAAAGACATGCGTTGTCTGCAGCGACGGGCATTCCGTGTTGGATGAAGCACTCAGTATCACGTTATATCGCCATGCATACAACGACTGTTCTTTTGTTTTGGATTGACTGGTTTTCACTGTTGGAATATATTCAGTGCACAGAGTGGCCGACCCTTGCTCTGTTCACGGTTTACTCTGTCTTGTCAGACGTACACAGAAAAAGGGGAAATAAAAGACTACAACAGAAACGAAATGAAAATGAGACATGAAAAAAGAGAGTAGCAGTGTGTGTATTACGCAGCAGTTGAAGAAGGAAACGAAGAGCAGAATGGAATTAACGCTAATGAATGAGAAGTAACTTATATTTCACAGGGAGAAAGTGCAGCAGACCCACCAAGGGCAAAATTAAAGTGGCAGCATTAGGAGAATTACCAGAAAACGCAATAGCGGAGCCAACTTATTGTTAAATTATAAGCACAAGTCAAGTTTAATAAATGGAACGTCTTACAAAATAAAAATACAGCAACCACCTATGCTGCATTTCCCTCCTCCATATCAGATTCCGCAAGCAAAAGATGCCGCAGTGGAAAAGAACAGAAGACATCGGTAACAGAACGTGGGCGTAGCGAATATCAAAGGCTTTTCTTAGTTATAAACTGACGGAAAAAAAGTCACAACAACAAACAGGAGATGTGCGACATAAACTTAAGTTCGTAGACGTATTTCTATAACTGAAATATGATCTCTATTCCAATTTCGCGCCAGCCACATAAGAGTGGCGCTAGTAGTGTCAATATGAGGATGCAAATCAGGTTTGCTATTTTGTCTAAAACTGATATGGTGAGACCTTGGCTGTGTACAATTAATGTAGATTGATTCTTTCAAAGAAGAAGATACCAATCAGCCACTATTAATACTGCTATTTATTTAAGTAAATAGAGCCGTAACCGTTTTCGAACTGACATGTTCATCATCAGACGGCTGTTCACAAGATGCACTTTACGTAATCGTCAGTTTTAGATTTTTATTCTTCCACTGTGGCGAAATATTCTTGGTGTGCTGGTGCCCTACGGTAGAAAACAGTGTTAGAAGCGCCCTATGCGAACATAACTAACCTCCAGACGACGAAACACAGAGTAAACAAATATGTGAGGTTAAGTGGAATTTTCGATGTAAGTACCATAACAACCTATGAGGTGATTTTAGTGAAGAATGCCTTTAATACGACAAAGATTCGATTATCAGCACCTCACGAGCCAGGTCGTGTAATATGGCTACGAGAAGCCGCATGTTCCTTCTGCGATGTTGCAGAAAAGCAGCACTTTGAGCAGCAATTGGCACCACACTGAAACGGTGAACTGTTACTAATCGGTTACTTCAGTGACATCTCATAACCAGACGCCGTGTAGATTGCATTCTACTGGCCCCAAACCACCGCCATTTGCGACTTCAGTGGTGTCAAGCGAGAGCTCACTGAAGAACAGGGTGGAGGTCTGTTGTGTCTTTTGATGAAAGCTGGCTGTCCCTCTGTGCCAGTAATTGCCGTGTCTTGGCTATAAGGAGGCCAATTGAGGGCCTGCAACCAATGTGTCTGTGTGCTAGGCACTTTGGACCTGCACTTGGAGCTGTGGTCTGGGGTGCGAAGTCGTATGACAGGAGGAGCACTCGCGTGGTTATCCCACTCACCCTAACTGCGAATGTGCACTTCAGTCTAGTGATTCGACCTGTTGTTCTGCCATTCATGAACAGCATTCCAGGAGGTGTTTTCCTACAGGATAACGCACGCCCACGCTTTGGGACCTAAGGGAGACTGACGGAAAAACTTCGAAGAGTTTCTGCAGAAGCTTAACGGCGTTGAAGTGTTAACGAGTCTGGACCTACCTTCAGGGTATCATTACATGTTATTGGACCAAGAATGCAGACAATACACCGAGTTCCTATGTGAAGTGTGGTGCCATCCACATCGAATGATTCACTTTAAGCTACATGTGTATTTGTTCATACACTGGACAAACTTCTCAGTGAACATCTATTAAAATGCATAACCTGATATACAGTACGTGATGATGGCATCTGACAACGTTAAAGAAAACTTCTTGGGCTGCATTTATACTTGCTTTTCGGGTTGCACACCCCCATCATCCTAGAGGATTGTTTCGAGAATGAATTTTCAGTCTGCAGTGGAGTGTGCTACACTGTGATCTCCGCAAATATTTTCTTTCAGGTGTGCTAGTCCTGCAAGTTTCGGAGGAGAATTTCTGTGATATTTGAAAGGTAGGAGATGGGCTACTTGCGGATGTGAATTTGTGAGGGATGGCGGTACGCCGTTGTCGGATAGTTCAGTCAGCTGAGCACTTGCCCATGTAACGCGAAGATCCCAGGTTCGAGTGCTGTTTCGGCACACAGTTTTAATCTCTCGGCGCACATTCCACTGTGCAGAGTGAAAATTTATTCTAATAATAATCCCATAGCTTGTGACTAAGCCGTGTCTTGTCAATATCTTTCCTTCCAGGAGTACTAATCCTGCAAGGTATGTCGGAGAACTTCTGTGAAGTCTGAAAGGTAGGAGAAGAGGTACTGGCGGAAGTAAGGCTATGAGGACGTTCGTGAGTCGTACTTGGATGGCTTTGTCGGTAGAGCACCTGTACATGAAAGGAAAACGTCCCGTGTTCTAACTCCACTCCAGCACACCATTTTAATCTGCCATGAAGTTTCATGAACTAATATGTCTACTTCATTATTTTTGGAGACCATGTGTTTCTCCTTCTTCTCCATCTACCTGATGAGAGTGCCAACATGACACCAGCCATGTTCATAAGACCTCTCGCATACATTCCCGATTTGACGAACACTCACATAGCCTGACGCACTTTGTCTAGTAGTTGTACGGTATTCTACCTTACGGCAGGTCTTGTCATGGGTTAAGCCCCTTCCACTTTTTTCTGTCCATAGCCAGTCTTTTCATTTCTGAATATTTGTCTCGATATTGTCCAGCATTTGATACCTTCTTTTTCCTCTTCCCCTTTTTCCCTCCACCATCCCTGATACGCCTTCCTTCAATAAACAGTCTCTCCTCAAACAATGTCCAATCCAATTCCGTTTTCTCTTTCCGATGACTTTCAGCATGTTTCTGTCCTCTCCAACTCTTCTTAATACTTCTTCATTCCTTACTCGGTCTTCCCATTTCACTTTTTCCATTCTTCTTCGTATCCACATCTCTAGTGCCTCCAATCTTCTTTCATCTTCATTCGTCAATGACCAGGTCTCCGCACCATACAGTGAAACGCTCCAGATGCCACATTTGTCAAGTCTTTTCCTCAGATCTTTGTTTAGTGGTCTGCAAAGTAGTTTCTGTTTCCTCTTGAATCCTCCTTTTGCCACTGCAATTATTTTCCTAATTTCTGTTGAGCAATACATATCATCCATTATTACACTTCCCAAGTTATTGAAGTTATTCACTTGCTCTATTTCCTTACCCTCTGTTTTCATAAGGCATTTTCTCGCGTTTGTTCCAATTACCATGCTTTTCATTTTCTTCTTGTTAATCTTCTTTCCATATTCTTCTAATTTTGTGTTTAGATCATCTAACATTGGTTCCATCTCTTTTGTACTCTCTGCCATCACAACCATGTCGTCTACAAATCTTGTAAACTCCACTCTCCGACCCCCTATACAAACTCTTCTCATTCCATCAAAACTTTCATTAATAATTTCCTCCAGCTAGATATTGAACAGTGTTGGTGATAAACAACAACCTTGTCTTACAGCTCTTACCAGTTAAATTTATTCACTCTTCACTCCTCGTATTCTTCGACTGCACTTCGACTGGCCCGGTGAAATCACCTGGTCTTAATCCACTGGGAAATGTTTGGTACAGTTTGGAACATGGGATGAAGCATAGCTGCTAACATCACCACAATGTCGTAATGTTCTAACTGAAGAATCTTAATGGCCTGAGCTGGATATGGCATACCTGAAGAAATTTGTGGACTCTGTTCTGCGGCGTATAGAGACCATTATCGAGGCCATAGGAGATGTTGACATGGTTATCCTGGAGGTGTCTAAGATTTTTCCAGTCTGCTTACATTATATTCGGGTCCCACCACTGGGAAGAATTTCACGGATTTCTATCACAACTGCATATAAACTAGTGCAAAGAAGTCTCTGCTAAGAAGCACTTTTCGGGTTGTATTAACCCCCATTAACACTCTGCACAACCGAATTTAAGGATCACTTCTCCGAAACCCATCCATTGGAACACTTAAGTTTGAAGAATGGCTCAAAGGTGTGCACACTTTCCTCTGCAATAGCGGAAAAGCGTGGCGTCCTGCGACGACACCCTCGGGTCCGGCGACACTTTAAACAGCGAAGTGTCGAAACTTTCGATAAAAAGGCCACAACTCACAAGTTCATGTGAGGTGTTAGGTGTGTAAATGATGTCACGTTGGCAAAAAAATTCACTAAACTTCTGCCCAGTGCCACGTGGACGTATCACACGATCAGAACGTCGCCTCGCCCCCTCCTACCCACATTTCAGCCCCTTTTTTCGACGTCTCAGCGATGGAGGCCAGAACCAGGACGCCCAGCGTTGCAATCACGCGGTTTTCTTATGAGTGGCCGAGGAAAACACTCCAGATTGCAGGGGGTAGTGTAAAGGGCGTCAATGAAAGCACCCGTTTACATGGGGCATTGATTCCCACGCATTTCGCATCGAGAGCGACGGTTCGCAGTGGAATGAGGAACAGGAAGACGTTCTTCAGAATATTTGACACTGAAGACAACCTCGTGGGTTTCAACCCTTCTCAAATGACGTTGTGGGTCTGCATCTCCATTGAAGTGATCGCACCCGTTTGGAGCGCAGCGCGACCGCAATAAACCTCTCGTGTACAGGATGGCACCACCACAGACTGCTGAAAACCATTCCGCGAAATTTGAACGTGATCTTTTCCAAAGCTCCTGTTTTGTGTCGTCCTGTGGAGTGACCACTGGAGGATGCGTCATTGACACATGCGCGAATAAAACGACAAAGGGTCCCTCTGAGACACCCCAGTTTGGCAAAATCCTCGGAGGCACCCGTTCACCTTTAATGATAATTTTAAAAATGCACCTCTACAGGCAGAAACCGCGACGACGTCCGAGCGCCTGAAGACTGGCAACCCGTTTGACATACTTGGATTCCGGGTGGACTACTGTCATGCGTTGTAGCGGCAAAAGAGCAGCCGAGTAGTCTACCTACACGGGCCCGGTACTCTCGCGGTTTCACCACTGTGCGTCGTGATTCCGACCTCCATCGTAGAGGCGTCAAAAGAAGAGGTAAATGTGGGTAAGAGGAGGTGTGGCGACCTTCCGATCGTGTGACATGTCCATAGTGGCACTGGTCAGAATTTTGAGATTTGGTGACAATGTGATATCATTAACTGGCCTTATATGTCAAATAAACTCGTGAGCTGTGGCCTTTATAACGCAAGTGTCGACACCTTGCTATTGGAACTGTCGTTGAACGCGAAAGTGATGTCGCAGGGCGCCATGCTTTTCCATCAATACAGAGGAAGGTTGTACGCGCCTTTGAGTCAAATTTCTAACTTAAGCCTTGGAACTAGTGGGAATTACTGGGTATCTAAGAAAATTATCCTTTAGTTTTGTTGTGTAGGGCATAATGCAACCCGTGGTTAGAAGACATAAATTAACGTAATCGAATTAACAGAGAGAAAGATAGTGTCTGTACTGCCACACTATGCACAAGCCCTTTATCCACGACTGTTTGGTTAATATTTATGGGGTAGCGCTGACTACTTTCAGTTGATTATAGTTAACTGAAGGTTTTACGAATGGAGACCTACTCACAATGAACAGATAACTTGTGGAAGCAGTATTTACTAGCATAAATGTTTTTGTTTTAAATTTGCAGTGATCTGAAATTTCTGGTCTAGAAATTCTAAGCAGACTAATTATCTCCTGTCTGAACCCTATCCAACGAGACACAGGGTACATGAAACTTACTTTTGGCTTGTATTATGGTTGTGTAGGTCGTAGTTTATCTGAAATAAATTTTCATTTCTAGATGCACGTACAAGTATGGACTAAGTGCGTTGGAGAGCGGACATGAGAGTTTCCAGACTTTTGATTGAGCCTCTGTTCCATTCCAGTAAATGTCCGCCCCGATAGGTGAGTGGTCGGCGTGACGGATTGCCGTCCTACCGTCCTACAGGCCCGGGTTCGATTCCCAGCTGGATCGGGGATTTTCTCCTCTCAGGGACTGGGTGTTGTGCTGTCTTTGTCATCATTTCATCCCCATCCGGCGCGCAGGCCGCGCAATGTGGCGTCGAATGTAATAAGCCCTGCACCATGCCGGCTGGACCTGCCCCGCAAGGGGCCTCACGGCCAGCGACGCCAAACGCTCATTTCCATTTCCATTCCAGTAAACATCGTTATTGCTTGAGTTTTTCGCGTAAATACCTCACCATACAATTTCGTAGAATAGGTATTACAAACTAAGCTGGTATTGTTGACTTCAAGGCAACAAAATAAAAGTCACTTCTGCGTGAAAAATGTGACAGAGTAAGCTTGTTGGTGAGTTTGACAAATTGAAAACTCAGTTTTACGTTCTTATTTAAGGTGACATAGAAAAAATTTTGTACGTAATGTCATTTGCCATAAGGCCATTAATCTGTGTTTTGGATACCCGTAGATCACGTCTATTTGTTTGAAGGTGAAGAAAATTAGTTTTCGCAAAGTTATGATTCCAGCTGTTCGCTTATAAGTAGTAGACCTGTTCAGTTTACTTTTCCTGGATTCGGAAGGGTTTAACTTGAAATTTGTTTGGGGAGGCTTTTAGAAATTTTTAGAAAACCAGGGTTTGCACACACCTGTATTGCCACTTTATTAAAGCAACCAGTATCGGTCAGAAACGGACCAACCTCAAGTAATACGTAGTTTGTTAACCTATGTTTTGCGTTGCAGCTGATTAATGATGTCACATTATGTTATTTATGACCGACACTGGGTGTTCTAATAAAATGACAAGCTGTGCGGAAACCATGATTTTCCAAACAGTGTTTGAAATCCTTAATTATACACTTGTCCCATTTTCCCCACTGTAAGTTTAGTGTTATTATTGTATTCTGTTGGTGTCTTCTTATTACTATTAGATCCTGTTCATCGAATGAGTCGAAAGAGGTTGTAATGTGAATTTACTCTTGGTCACACTGCACGCACAAGACACATTCATGGCATGCTCCACGCTTCGGCTTAAGATCTCCTCGATACGACACGTGATGAATTCTAATACAAATCGCAGCATCTCGGAGAGTTATAAAAGTTTCTTCTGCAATACGAGCGTTCGTACGACGGCATGCGCCCTTATTGTTAATGGAACCACTGGTTACATCAGATAAGTAAGGCGTGATCCGGAAAGAGATCCATCGCATTATTCATTTGTTCGCCTTTTATAGCTGTTGACACAACTTACATATGATACTTAAGGCAATCTCTCGGAGCAATGCTGCAAGTAACGGGCCTGCGGATGTTGTGTTTGTAGGAAAATTAGAGCACGAAGAAAGGCTCTCTGTAGATGCGATTTGAACGTTTCCCAAAAATATTTCGATCGTAACTCTTTTTGTTGTTGTTGTGAGCTTTACTGCGAAGATTGGTTCGGTGTACCTTTCCACACCTCTCTATCCTGTTCCTACTTCTTCATGTCATAATGACTTCTACAACCTACAAGCATTTGAACCTGCTTACTGTATTCATCCCTCTCTCTCCAATTTTTGTCCCCCGCACTCAACTCTACTACCAAATTTGAGAATTCCCTGATTCCCCAGAACGTTTCATGCTTAGAGATACCTTCATTTAGTTAAGTTCTGCCATAAATTTCTTTTCTCCCCATTTCGATTCAACACATTCTCATTAGCTACGAGATCAATCCATTCAATCTTCAGAATTCATCTACAGCACCACATTTCAAATTGTAGCGTTCTGTTCTTGTCTGAACTGTTTATCGTTCACGTACAAAGCTACACTCGAGACAAATACCATTAAAACAGACTTCCTAACAGTTACATTTATCTTCACTTGATAGAGCAATGCTTCCGTTTTTGTGGCAGGTGACCATTCGGAATTGGCACACAATTGATTAAGAAAGGTGTTGGACGCTAATTAAGTCATTGATGGGTTTCCATTCGTCATCGTCAGACATAGATGTGGTAAAAATAAACCAATGCAACATAAAGAAGATGCCTCAGGGAAATATAAACACTGTGGACACCAGTTCCCACCAATAATTACAATGAAATACAAAAACAAGCCACATAAAAGTGGATACGTAAGGTATGGAAAATATAGCTGTCATATATGTGAAGCCATGTGCAAAACTGACCGTACGTCTAGAACGTAGTGGTAAGAAAAACAGTTGTCCCTAAAAGGTAGGGCCGGCCAGTGTGGCCGAGCGGTTCTAGGCGCTTCAGTCTGGAACCGCGCGGCCGCTACGGTCGTAGGTTCGAATCCTGCCTCGGGCATGGATGTGTGTGACGTCCTTAAGTTAGTTAGGTTTAAGCAGTTCTAAGTTCAAGGGGACTGATGACCTCAGATGTTAAGTCCCATAGTGCTCAGAGCCTAAAGGGTAGCGTTAGCAACCACAAGAAGCATATCCACTAGTAACGCATATAGAGAACATATCTTTTATGCCCTGTATGAACTTGAAAGCCATGGGGAAACAACGTAAGTGCAAACCTATAAAAACAAGAGTTATATAATGATCTTACCTGTTGAAGATTACAAGACGAGAGGAATTATTAAATGGAGCGTAAATTTAAACAAACTGCTAGATATACATGCAGTAACATTGTGACATAGCTTCATAAACTGTTAGAATGTAGCATGTAATATGACATAGTTGTATAAGCAATTACAGTATAGGCATTGGTAAAACAATTTTTTTTTTTTTACTCTAAGATAGACGATAGTAAAAAGAAAAACGAATATATGTACATTACAAACCCACGTGACGTACCAACATCAAAACGTAATATAACAGACAATAAACAGATATCGCAAATTGTTAAAAATTTAAAAACAAGCTATGATGAAAAAAACGTGAATTTGAAGTTGTGCTGAACATAATACGCACAACAGAAACTGCTGTCTGTCAATGCCAAGTACATGTATACAAATGAGCGCTGAAAGTGTTGATTATGTCTACATGGTTTCCTAATTTTTTGTTTGTCACTGCCACTTGCCTTGGAGGTGGACAGCCAGATCATCATTTGGTTATTGTATATGCTATGTGATACATGTCACACATTCCATGTCTTTCAGTACTACTATTTTTTCTGCTCACCTTTCTCTCCCATTTTGCAGATGCGCTGTGTGATACATGTTGCAAATTCTGTTGACTTTTAATATTACTATTTCTCTTGTGTCTTACCTTAATGTCTCTTCTTCTCCTCCCCTCCTTACTCCTTCCCCCTGCACCTTCTCTTTATTGACACAAATGTTGTTAGTTTGACTTGATGTTAACCGTTGTTTTATTGTGACATTGCAGAGAGTTGTAACTTATGGTGAAGGGTGAAACTTCCTGGCAGATTAAAACTGTGTGCCCGACCGAGACTCGAACTCGGGACCTTTGCCTTTCGCGGGCAAGTGCTCTACCATCTGAGCTACCGAAGCACGACTCACGGCCGGTCTCACAGCTTTACTTCTGCCAGTATCTCGTCTCCTACCTTCCAAAGGGGTAATTTCTTGTCGCAGTTTGACACTGCAACCTCTTATGATCCTCTGTGGACTAGCGTTAGACCTTCAGTTGGTTTTGCGCTGTATGTGTGTTGTCATGGAGGCTTAGTTCCTATGATATCTCAACTTTTACTTCTGAAGGGCTCATATAACATTTAATTTCTGTTTTGACACTGTATTACGATTAATCAATAATTACTGTCATGTTGTGTTTTTGTTACGTTCTTTTTGTTTTTATGGATGACAAGATATTCATCTAATTTTAAGGCAGGATGATTTTACTAACTATACTTGACATTGATACTTCCTATTACGCATATTGGGATCAGCATAGCTTCACATTTTCTTTTTTTATCGTAACTTGTCTGTGAGTTTTTAAAAAGCTATGTTTTAGTTTGTTATCTGTTGTTTTACATTTTAGCTTTGATGTGTGACATGTTTTTATGATGTGTATAGAGTTGATTTCCTTTTTACTGTTGTATATCCTTGGCCAATGAAATGTTACCAATGCCTATATGGCAACTGCTTATGTAACTGTGTCATATTCCATACCCAACTGTAATCGCTTATCAAACTGAGTTATAACGTTCATGGATTTACATCTTGATTTTGTCTTAATCCTTTAAGTGACAAAATGTTTGTTTTCAGCATAAAAAAATACATGTCAGTGTGTACTCTTTGGGAGTCGCAATAAATAAAACTGCTCAGTTTATTAGATATTTTTAGGTCTACCATATTGTGTAGAATGGTAAATATTCATACCAATGATCACGAGAAAATCAATTGTACATGGAAATACCGGTTGTTTACCAGTGGTATAGGTACTGACCAGTGTCGCTTAAAGGAGTTTACGTTTCATCTAATAATTCCTCTTGTTTTGTAATTTTTAACCGCTATCGTTTGCATGAAAATTGTATATTTTGTTGTATATCTGATGACGATGTATCGAAACGCATCACTAAATTAGTTTCCGACCAAGACCTTCCACAATTCATTGTGTGCCGCTTCAGTTTATATTCAGTTTATATACCTCTTTTTCAGAAATGCTTTCCTTGCTATTGCCTATCTGCGTTTTATAACCTCTGTTCTTCGGGCATAATTAATTACTTTGGTACCTAAATAGCAAAATTCATCTACTACTTTTAGTGTCCGTTTTCTTAATCTAATCACCGCAGCAACGCCAGAGTTAATTAGATTACATTCCATTATGCTTGCTTTACTTTTGTTGATGCTCATCTTATAACCATTCACTTCAACTGCTCTTCCAAATCCTTTCTACATCTACATTTACAGCCATACTCCGCAAGCCACCTCAGGGTGTGTGGCGGGGGGTACTTTGAGAACCTCTATTGGTTCTCCCTTCTGTTCCAGTCTCTTATTGTTCGTGGAAAGAAAGATTGTCGGTATGCCTCTGTGTGGGCTCTAATCTCTCTGGTTTTATCCTCATGGTCTCTTCGCGAGATATACGTATGAGGGAGCCATATACTGCTTGACTCCTCGGTGAAGGTATGTCCTCGGAACTTCAACAAAAGCCCGTGCCGAGCTACTGAGTGTCTCTCTTGCAGAGTCTTCCACTGGAGTTTATCTATCATCTCCGCAACGCTGTCATCGGCAAACCTTAAAGTTTCTGTTTTTTTCTCCATGAATTTGATTTCCAAATTTATTTCTGTTTTCCTTACTTCTTCCTCTATGTACAGACTGAATTACGTCGGGGATAGGCGACAACGCTGCCTCACTCCTTTCTCAACTACTGCTTCCCTTTCACGTCTTTCGACAGTTATAACTGCCGCGTGGTTTCTGTGCAAGCTGTATACAGCCTTTCTTTTCCTGTATTTTATCCCACCTAACATAGGTTTTGCCTTTCATGAACCCATATTCTAAAATAATACGTAGGATCATTATTGCCTCTCGTTTTGCTATATTTCTTCGAAACCCAAAATGATCTTTCCTGAGGTCGGCATCTACCAGTTTTTCCATTCTCTTGTAAAATAATCGTCAGTATTGTATAAAGTTGACAATTAATATTCACATTTATCAACCTGTGCTTTCTTTGGAATTTACGTCCTCCAAAAATAGTAGGGATCTGCTGACATTATCTGAAATATGTGGGAACAAGCGCTGAGCTGGTATCCAGGTGTCTTTACAGGTTTCTCGTACTGTCCGGCCGCGCCATTGATTTGTGCATGAGTGGAAATAACCCAGCCTCGGCGCTGACCAGTCACACGCCCGCATTGCAGACCGGAGCGACTTGCGGAGTGCGCAGGTAACACAGCGTCGGCTTACGTAACGGGCAGCGAGCGACTCTGGCTGTGCATTCCTGGCGGGCAAGTGGCGTAACGCAGGTTATGCAGGCCGCAGATGGACGCCGTAATCGACTGTTTTGCTTGCCGAATATGTTCGCAGAATTTCTCAGCGCTGCTATACCGAGAGGAGAATTACTTAATTAAGATGCAAATCGTGAAGGTCTACCAGTAAGCTGGCTTCCACAAGACGTGCGAGGAAGCTGCATTCCTCGGTTATTGGTGGCCAGGAATAGCCGATCCCGATTTAGGACGCGCGTTGTTATATACCGAGCAGATGGTGTATGAGGGCGATAGACTTGGCTCGTATCCTGGAGGAGCAAGAGTTTGTTACCAGGAACGCTTCACTTTTCATTTTGTTTTGTTGTTATGTGTACCTGTTGGCAAATATTAACAGAGACTCTCAATACCTCTGACAGGTATATTACCCACATCGTCCGTGCAAGAGGTCCCAGCCTGATTTTATTCCTGTTACATAAAAGACGCCGGCGCAGTTACTACTGTGTCTAATAACTATAAACAACAGACGTGCTTTCGACCTGTTAGTTGTGAGAAAGGGCTGGTCGTACTGGACGTGTGGATGTAGTGTGTCGCAAATCGTAATAGAGCAACGTCTCTAAAGTAAGTATTCAAAACATTCTGTGCAGAATGTTTTGAAGACGCCAGTCGCGACTAAATTGAAACGCAGTACAAAGAATATTTATTTCGGGAGAAAATCGTCACGGATGACGAGACTTGGTGTTATCAATACGAAGCTACCACAAAACGACTAAATTCAGGAAATCTGATAAAGGGGCAGCACACTGACGATATAACCGATATTCAAGCTTATGTGATGTGTCAGTTGAATAAGATGATAAAGAAAGACTTTTCTGACAGTTTCACATAGTTGTATTAACGTTCTATGCATAGCACTCATATGGGGGCTGGAGGGGGGGGGGGGAACTACATATAACACGTGAGGTTTTAAAACCACCATCTTTTCTGTATTTTTTTTTATTAATCAGTCTCGAAACTGTTTTAAGGGACAAGCTGGAAGCTGGAAGAAACTGTTCGAAGATGTCCAGGTAAACATTTCCCCTTGTGTTTTTTTTGCGCCGGCCGAGGTGGCCGAGCGGTTCTAGGCGCTACATTCTGGAAGCGCGCGACTGCTACGGTCACCGGTTCGAATCCTACCTCTGTCATGGATGTGTGTGATGTCCTTAGTTTAGTTAGGTTTAAGTAGTTCTAAGTTCTAGGGGACTGATGATCTCAGAAGTTAAGTCCCATAGTGCTCAGAGCCATTTGAGCCATTTGGTTTTGTGCAAAGAAAAATGTGTCTATCACTCTATAGTACAACAGGAAACATCAACCCTATCTCGAAAGACTTCATCAGTGTTGTGAGTAGTGGGAGTATGTCTGTTCTTGCACAGTCATTGATGACCTATCAACATTATATCCCCTCTGCGCATCCCTCCTCCACCTCCCCCACCAGTATAAGTGACTTATTCTGTTATCTGGTGTTTAATTAGGGTCTAATTTATTGTCCAAAGTGTTAAGCTATTGGCCTGAGGGCAGATGTTGATCTTTGTTTAGGATCTAATTTATCACCCAGTTTATTATCCTATTTGCTATAATTTATTATCCAATTGGACAGACTGTTGATATTTATTTAGGGTCTTTACAGCCGTAAGTTATAGCTCCATATGACAGTCACAATCAAACATGGAAGTCCAATATGACAGAAGGTCCAAAGGTCACCAAGATGCCTGACTCAAAAAATGTTGTAAAAGTCCAACCAAGCTCACAATCCCAGTGAGGTAGCTTGCATATTGCAAGGTCTGTTAATCAAGAACTTTTCTGGATACTTCCAGACATGTATGTTGTAGTATTACATCGAAAAACAGGCTGTAGCTCACACGAGACATCACCAGCAATGCGATAAGTATAAACTTTGTCCGAACAGGCTTCAGAAGGCCCAACGGTGCCGACCGACCGCTGTGTCGTCCTTGGCTGATAGGCACGCCGGATGCAGATATGAAGGGCAAGTGGACAGCACAGTGCTTTCCTGGCGTTATCAGTTTCGTGACCAGAACCGCTACGTCTCAGTCAAGTAGTTCCTCAATTGGCCTCACAAGGGCTGGTGCACTCTGCTTGCCAACAGCACTCAGCAGATTCGGTTCGTCACCCATATAAGCCCAAAAGCACTTAAATTCGGTGAGATGAAGGGAACCGATGTTACCACTGCAGCAAGGCTGTTGGCGTCTAAAATATACGACAGTAAATTTTAAGAAATGGAAGGCAGTTTGCTTGTTAAAAACTATTACTGATGTATTTTAGTGCGTCATTTAGAACATCATTTCTTTAGGTATACTTAAACAAGAAGAAGAAACCTCTTACATAAAAAAAGTGGGAGCTGTAAGGCACTCATCAATCGATTGTGCTTGCATCAGCCAACATTATCACGACTGTTCATTCCGTTCAGCAGATCATTTAATTCTGCTTCATTTTCACTCAGGATAGCAATGTCATCAGCGAATCGTATCATTGATATCCTTTCACCTTGTATTTTAATTCCACACCTGAACCTTTCTTTTATTTCCATCATTGCTTCCTCGATGTACAGATTGAAGAGTAGGGGCGAAAGGCTACAGCCTTGTCTTACACCCTTCTTAATACGAGCATTTCGTTCTTGATCGTCCACTCTTTTTATTCCCTGTTGGTTGTTGTACATATTGTATATGACTCGTCTCTCCCTATAGTTTACCCCTAGTTTTTTCAGAATCTCGAACAGCTTGTACCATTTTATATTGTCGAACGCTTTTTCCAGGTCGACAAATCTTATGAAAGTGTCTCGATTTTTCTTTAGCCTTGCTTCCATTATTAGCCGTAACGTCAGAATTGCCTCTCTCGTCCCTTTACTTTTCCTAAAGCCAAACTGATCGTCACCTAGCGCATTCTCGATTTTCTTTTCCATTCTTTTGTATATTATTCTTGTAAGCAGCTTCGATGCATGAGCTGTTAAGCTGATTGTGCGATAATTCTCGCACTTGTCAGCTCTTGCCGTCTTCGGAATTGTGTGGATGATGCTTTTCCGAAAGTTAGATGGTATATCGCCAGACTCATATATTCTACACACCAACGTGAATAGTCGTTTTGTTGCCACTTCCCCCAATGATTTTAGAAATTCTGATGGAATGTCCTCTATCCCTTCTGCCTTATTGGACCGTAAGTCCTCCAAAGCTCTTTTAAATTCCGATTCTAACACTGGATCCCCTATCTCTTCTATATCGACACCTGTTTCTTCTGTCACATCAGACAAATCTTCACCCTCATAGAGACTTTCAATGTATTCTTTCCACCTATCTGCTCTCTCTTCTGCATTTAACAGTGGAATTCTCGTTGCACTCTTAATGTTACCACCGTTGCTTTTAATGTCACCAAAGGTTATTTTGACTTTCCTGTATGCTGAGTCTGTTCTTCCGACAATCATATCTTTTTCGATGTCTTCACATTTTTCCTGCAGCCATTTCGTCTTAGCTTCCCTGCACTTCCTATTTATTTCATTCCTCAGCGACTTGTATTTCTGTATTCCTGATTTTCCCGGAACATGTTTGTACTTCCCCCTTTCATCAATCAACTGAAGTATTTCTTCTGTTATCCATGGTTTCTTCGCAGCTACCTTCTTTGTACTTATGTTTTCCTTCCCAACTTCTGTGATGACCCTTTTTAGAGATGTCCATTCCTCTTCAACTGTACTGCCTACTGCGCTATTCCTTATTGCTGTATCTATAGCGTTAGAGAACTTCAAACGTATCTCGTCATTCCTTAGTACTTCCGTATCCCACTTCTTTGCGTATTGATTCTTCCTGACTAACGTCTCGAACTTGAGCCTACTCTTCATCACTACTATATTGTAATCTGAGTCTATATCTGCTCCTGGGTACGCCTTACAATCCAGTATCTGATTTCGGAATCTCTGTCTGACCATGATGTAATCTAATTGAAATCTTCCCGTATCTCCCGGCCTTTTCCAAGTATACCTCCTCCTCTTGTGATTCTTGAACAGGGTATTCGCTATTACTTGCTGAAACTAGTTACAGAACTCAATTAGTCTTTCTCCTCTTTCATTCCTTGTCCCAAGCCCACATTCTCCTGTAACCTTTTCTTCTACTCCTTCCCCTACAACTGCATTCCAGTCGCCCATGACTATTAGATTTTCGTCCCCCTTTACATACTGTATTACCCTTTCAATATTCTCATACACTTTCTCTCTCTGTTCATCTTCAGATTGCGACGTCGGCATGTATACCTGAACTATCGTTGTCGGTGTTGGTCTGCTGTCGATTCTGATTAGAACAACCCGGTCACTGAACTGTTCACAGTAACACACCCTCTGCCCTACCTTCCTATTCATAACGAATCCTACACCTGTTATACCATTTTCTGCTGCTGTTGATATTACCCGATACTCATCTGACCAGAAATCCTTGTCTTATCTACCCGTTTTAGACCGTGCGGATCACACGCACTGGCAGTACACCTAATTAAACAGATTAAGCTTGCGGCTCATTGGTCAGCCACACAGATGGGAGGTGGGCGGCTACGGTTGCCAACTTATCAGTTCCTGCCCTGAAGTCGCGTCAGCTGTATAACCTTACTCACAGTGCGCTCATAATTACTTATCTAAGCATATGCAATGTCGGAACACCAAAGAATAATTAATATAGAGTAAAGAAATTTCGGGAATACATTTGTCTAGGTAATGCAAGACAAGGTACTGCATATATGAAATGCTGGAACATTAATAAACGACGTAACTGCTAGAATGTTGAATGCAAGCATACAAAGGTCCATGTATTGTGTTGTACAGGTGCAGGATATCAGTTTGCGGGATGGAGGTCCCTGCCACTTGGTCGGTCAATACGTGGACGGTTAATTCTGGTTGTGGATGACGCTGGAGTTCTCGTCCGATGATGATCCACATCTGCTTGATTTGAGAGTAATTCGGTGATTGTGCACGCCGACGAAAACATGTAGACACTTAATAGAACATGTTGGAATGATAATTAAATCGACACCCTAGCTGCAAACAGGCGTTGATATACATCATTCGGGACATGTTGAAAACCTGGGATCTCCTACTTACATGGCAGACGCTCTATCCATCTGAGCCACCAAGGCCTGCAGGGACTTATTCCTTGCACGCTCCCCGTGAGACCCACATTCCCAACATGTCAACACCACTACATTCGTAGTGCGCCTAATAGATATTTGCCCAGCTAGGATGTCGATTTAATTAGCATTTCATTCTAGAGAAGCTGCACTGTCATCAATGGTATCTGTTCTTTCGGGAACAGATACTACCTTCATACACTCCTGGAAATTGAAATAAGAACACCGTGAATTCATTGTCCTAGGAAGGGGAAACTTTATTGACACATTCCTGGGCCAGATACATCACATGATCACACTGACAGAACCACAGGCACATAGACACAGGCAACAGAGCATGCACAATGTCGGCACTAGTACAGTGTATATCCACCTTTCGCAGCAATGCAGGCTGCTATTCTCCCATGGAGACGATCGTAGAGATGCTGGATGTAGTCCTGTGGAACGGCTTGCCATGCCATTTCCACCTGGCGCCTCAGTTGGACCAGCGTTCGTGCTGGACGTGCAGACCGCGTGAGACGACGCTTCATCCAGTCCCAAACATGCTCAATGGGGGACACATCCGGAGATCTTGCTGGCCAGGGTAGTTGACTTACACCTTCTAGAGCACGTTGGGTGGCACGGGATACATGCGGACGTGCATTGTTCTGTTGGAACAGCAAGTTCCCTTGCCGGTCTAGGAATGGTAGAACGATGGGTTCGATGACGGTTTGGATGTACCGTGCACTATTCAGTGTCCCCTCGACGATCACCAGTGGTGTACGGTCAGTGTAGGAGATCGCTCCCCACACCATGATGCCGGGTGTTGGCCCTGTGTGCCTCGGTCGTATGCAGTCCTGATTGTGGCGCTCACCTGCACGGCGCCAAACACGCATACGACCATCATTGGCACCAAGGCAGAAGCGACTCTCATCGCTGAAGACGACACGTCTCCATTCGTCCCTCCATTCACGCCTGTCGCGACACCACTGGAGGCGGGCTGCACGATGTTGGGGCGTGAGCGGAAGACGGCCTAACGGTGTGCGGGACCGTAGCCCAGCTTCATGGAGACGGTTGCGAATGGTCCTCGCCGATACCCCAGGAGCAACAGTGTCCCTAATTTGCTGGGAAGTGGCGGTGCGGTCCCCTACGGCACTGCGTAGGATCCTACGGTCTTGGCGTGCATCCGTGCGTCGCTGCGGTCCGGTCCCAGGTCGACGGGCATGTGCACCTTCCGCCGACCACTGGCGACAACATCGATGTACTGTGGAGACCTCACGCCCCACGTGTTGAGCAATTCGGCGGTACGTCCACTCAGCCTCCCGAATGCCCACTATACGCCCTCGCTCAAAGTCCGTCAACTGCACATACGGTTCACGTCCACGCTGTCGCGGCATGCTACCAGTGTTAAAGACTGCGATGGAGCTCCGTATGCCACGGCAAACTGGCTGACACTGACGGCGGCGGTGCACAAATGCTG
This sequence comes from Schistocerca cancellata, assembly GCF_023864275.1. Lineage (NCBI taxonomy): Eukaryota > Metazoa > Arthropoda > Insecta > Orthoptera > Acrididae > Schistocerca > Schistocerca cancellata. Next base: position 842,126,535 of record NC_064627.1, read on the forward strand.
CGCAGCTAGCGCCATTCGACGGCCAACACCGCGGTTCCTGGTGTGTCCGCTGTGCCGTGCGTGTGATCATTGCTTGTACAGCCCTCTCGCAGTGTCCGGAGTAAGTATGGTGGGTCTGACACACCGGTGTCAATGTGTTCTTTTTTCCATTTCCAGGAGTGTATAAAGGATATTGGGTTACTACAGCAGTATGTGGGCAAGCGTTATCCTGATGGAAAACAGCCCCTGTTCTGCTGTTCATGACTGGCAACAAAACTGGTCGAACAACAGGATTGACTTAAAAATTTGCAGTCAGGGTGCGTGGGCTAATGACGCTCCTGTTGTCATACGAAATCGCACTCCAGACCATAACTTCAGGTGTAGGTCGAGTGTGTCTAGCACATAGACAGGTTAGTTGCAGGTCCTCACCTGACCAACACACGGCCATCGTTGGCACCAAGGTGGAACGAGTTTTCAATGGAAAACACAACAGACCTCCGCCTTGCTCTCCAATGAGCTCTAGCCTGACACTAAAGATGCAAATGGTGATTGTTTGGGGACAGTGGAACGCACGCTACAGGATGTCTGGTTCGGATATGTCCTTGAAGTAAACGATTTGTAACAGTCCGTTTTGTCACTGCAGTGCCAACTGCTTCTCAAATTGCAGCTGCAGCTGGAGTACGATGCGCCAGAGCCATATCGCCGAACACGATGGTCTTCTCTGTCCGTGGTGGCATGTGGCTGTCCAGAGCCTGGTCTTCTTCCGACCGTTCACTCCCATGAACACCACTGCCTGTAATCTTGTACACTGGTTACGTTGTTACCAAGGCTTTCTGTGATACAGCAGATGGAACAACTACCTTCTCGTAGCCGTATTACACGACCTCTTTCAAACTCAGTGACATTCTGGTAATGGTAGCCGGACGCTGTGTTCGAGCGGTTCTAGGCGCTTCAGTCCGGAACCGCGCTGCTGCTACGGTCGCAGGTTCGAATCTTGCCTCGGGCATGGATGTGTGTGATGTCCTTAGTTCAATTATGTTTAAGTAGTTCTGAGTCTAGGGGACTGATGACCTTAGATGTTAAGTCCCAAAGTCCTTAGAGCCATTTGAACCATTTTTTGATAATGATGTCTTTGTCGCCTTAAAGGCATTCTCGACTAACATCAGCTCACCACGTCCAATCTCAAAGGTAACTAACGTTTACGACCGTTACAGCGTGTACTTAAAGAAAACGTGATTTACATTCCTTATGGTGGAGCAGACGAATGGAAAAAAACTGGTAGAAGCCGACCTCGGGGAAGATCAGTTTGGATTCCGTAGAAATGTTGGAACACGTGAGGCAATACTGACCCTACGACTTATCTTAGAAGAAAGATTAAGGAAAGGCAAACCTACATTTCTAGCATTTGTAGACATAGAGAAAGCTTTAGACAATGTTGATTGGAATACTCTCTTTCAAATTCTGCAGGTGGCAGGGGTAAAATACAGGGAGCGAAAGGCTATTTACAATTTGTACAGAAACCAGATGGCAGTTATAAGAGTCGAGGGGTATGAAAGGGAAGCAGTGGTTGGGAAGGGAGTGAGACAGGGTTGTAGCCTATCCCCGATGTTATTCATTCTCTATATTGAGCAAGCAATAAAGGAAACAAAAGAAAAGTTCGGAGTAGGTATTAAAATCCATGGAGAAGAAATAAAGACTTTGAGGTTCGCCGATGACACTGTAATTCTGTCAGAGACAGCAAGGGACTTAGAAGAGCAGTTGAACGGAATGGACAGTGTCTTGAAAGGAGGATATAAGATGAGCATAAACAAAAGCAAAACGAGGATAATGGAGTAGTCGAATTAAATCGGCTGATGCTGAGGGAATTAGATTAGGAAATGAGACACTTAAAGCAGTAAAGGAGTTTTGCTATTTGGGGAGCAAAATAACTGATGATGGTCGAAGTAGAGAGGATATAAAATGTAGACTGGCAATGGTAAGGAAAGCGTTTCTGAAGAAGAAAAATTTGTTAACTTTGAGTATAGATTTAAATGTTCCTGAAAGTATTCGTATGGAGTGTAGCCATGTATGGAAGTGAAACGTGGACAATAAATAGTTTAGACAAGAAGAGAATAGAAGCTTTCGAAATGTCGTGCTACAGAAGAATGCTGAAGATTAGATGGGTAGATCACATAACGAATGAGGAGGTATTGAATAGAATTGGGGAGAAGAGGAGCTTGTGGCACATCTTGACTAGAAGAAGGGATCGGTTGGTAGGACATGTTCTGAGACATCGAGGGATCATCAATTTAGTATTGGAGGGCAGCGTGGAGGGTAAAAATCGTAGAGGGAGACCAAGAGATGAATACACTAAGCAGATTCAGAAGGATGTAGGCTGCAGTAGGTGCTGGGAGATGAAGCAGCTTGCACAGGATAGAGTAGCATGGAGAGATGCATCAAACCAGTCTCAGGACTGAAGACCACAACAAAAAACAATGGTGGAGCTACTAGCATCACTCTTATGCGACCGGTGCGAAACTTGAATACACATATCTCGTAGGCGTAGAAACACACCTATGAACTTTCGATTACGTCGCACAACTCATTCTTGGTGTTTAGACTTTTTTTCCGTCTGTGTATGGATCAGCCGTGTTCCTGACCTGAGGCGGTGTGGTGCAACCCTGCTGACCACCTGAGTAAACAGATAATATAATGGGTCTATGTAATCTCCAAACAGAGGCTGCATTTTATATCTGCAACCCGTTAAGGGACCATGACAACAGTGTGTTTCAGTCCCATCAGGCACCTAAATAAACAGATGCTATAGTGTGTCGTATGAACCGCTGACACTGACGGGGGGGGGGGGGGCGGAGGGGTGTCTTGTGTGCCTCAACGAGACATAGCCATACTATAGGTGCAAGCTTAATACACGGATATCTCTGGAAAGGCCAGGCAAACACGTGGTTCCTAAAGAGGGGCAGGAGCCTTTTCATTATTTGCAGGGACAACAGTCTAGTTTATTGATTGATCTGGCCTTCTGACATCAGCCAACATAGCCTTGCTGTGATGACACTGCAAACGACTGAAAGCAAGGGGAAATACTGCGATTGCTTTTCTGGAAAAAAAATACAGCTCTACTATATTGTTAAATGAAATGGCATCCTCTTTCGTAAAATATTCTGGAGATAATATTCATACATCCCGAGAGTGACGGACAGAATCGGCTGTCTGTTGCGCAAATAGCGCGTAAAGACTATATTTATAAACTGCTCCAGAAGACTGAAGAGTGTTTCAGGTCATCAGAAGATAATAATGACTCTTCCCCAACGTCGAGAATATACCGCATTCCTTGTAGATATAAAAAGTCTATGTTGGAATGACCAGATCATCCATCATTGCCAGAATCAAAATCGCAGGTTGGGACAGGTGGAAAAATCAGCTAGCGCAGAGTGTGCAACGCCGGCCAAAGTTCTTGCAGGACAATAATTTCAACAAGAAAGAAGAAAGCCTCAGTGTAAACGGATCCTGGATTCCCGGGCTGCAGCAAACGACCGTTACAGGTAGCAAGGGAAAAAGCTGAGTAGTAATGACCAGGGAAGAAACCTCAGATGTCAGCGCGATAGTCCACGTGCTCGACTCCTGTTCGCCCCCAGAAATGGAGGGCGACTATTCCAGCCACTCATGCTGATGGAACGTCAGGAAAATCATGTCGGCCGAAGATCAAGAGACAAGCCGGTAAGTGGCAACGAGAGATTCAGCAATTTTGTAACGACTGGTTTGTGAAAAACCCCTCCATTATCAAGAAGCACCTGTGCTCGTCAGCCATTGGCGCCGTAGCAATGTAACAGGCCACATAGATAAACCCCCAAGAGAGAATATGGCTACAGGTTGCCGACCACCTGGTGTCCATCAATACCAGTCCATCGTGTGTTCGCAAACCAGCATTTTGTCAAGTTCTGCTCTGGGAAGCATAAACAAGCGGCTAAAGGAGAATTACCGTGCATCACTGACGTCTCAACTGCCGAAAGTTAAATGCTACTGGGAGAAACTGGAGATATTCCACAGGTTTTTCTCTTCAACTCTCCAGCTCATTCACTTTGAATCCAACAGTTTGAGTGGTAAATGCTGAACGTGCAATTCCAGGATGTTACCAGTTTCAGGGATAATGGACAGGGCAAATGTGTCAACTTTAAATGGGAACCAAGTGCTACAGGCAGCTGAGTGGGAAGTTAGAGTTGTAGATGCGAAAATTAAAATTTAACACTATTTTCGAGTGTGATAAAACGATATTTTATCAGCTATTTATCCGCTCGACCCATACAAGGTGCCACATTCACAGCAGTTGTTCGAAGTGGTGTGTCAACTATGCAGGCTTGAAATCATGTCACACTGTCCTGCCACACGCACTTGAAGAACCCTAGTGTTCCCAGAATTAATCTTTCACTGTGGAGCGGAGTGTGCGCTGATTTGAAACTTCATGGGAGATAAAAAGTATGTGCCAGACCTGTACACGAAAAATAAGAGGCAATTTTAGTTTGCTAGAAAGATTCAAATCCTGGTTCGGATAACGTCACAGCAATGCGAAAATTCTGGCGAGAAGAAATCCTCCAGTCTATACAGGTGTCTAGTACACAAGCCTGATGTGATCCCAGAAGAAGAAATCAAGTGGAATCAGAGCAGGTGAAGGAACTGGCTACGAAACGGGCTGCCTCATGTTCTGCACTGCATGTAACTCGGATTTTCCACCCGCGCAACGTTAGAAAATTGGGTGTGCTACGCCTTGAACATTTTTACAGAACCCTACGAAACCGTCACTCCGGTATTATCATTCACTCGGGATACGTTCACTTTCAGTACTGAGAAAAAAAGCATTCTTTGAGATAAAGAATGGCGTGTGTACGTGATGGCTACTGGATGTGTCTAACGAGTCTGGAAATTTTAAGGTGGGCAACGTAGACGTGCAGATTACCGCCATTTGTCAGACTTCAAAAAAGATCCAGTCATTGTTATCAGGTATATGGGAACCCCTTACTCATCTGACTGATTGCACATAAAGCTTGGGTGCAATGCAATGATTTCAGGCAGAGTCGTGATGACCTGGACAGAAAGCACACGTCTTTAAAGAAGGACTACACCCCAAGAACTTCATAGGATGTATGACAACGGCTAAAATGCAGGTGTAAGTTACAGATAAAGTATTTCCACGAACCACCAGGAACATTACTCTAAGCTGGCCTGAGGTCTCGAGTTGTCGTGTGTAATGTACCCTGACACCATACCAAAGACAACAGAGACTTTGATGATACAGAGCTAGAGTCAAATGTGCGTTGACTGGCATTGTGTGATGTTCAGGGATGAGTCTCGCTTCCGCTCCGTTTGAGGTCAGATCGACACCTCGAGTCTGTAGGTGAAGGGTCGCGGAAAGCAGTTCATCTGAGACCCTTACCTGTGAAACTTCTGGAACCAATGAATATGGCAAAAAGACTGATTAGGTAGTTTCTGAAAGGAGGCTGAATGCTCGACAGCATGTAGCAAGAATGGTAATGTCTCTTGCTGTAGCATTCATGACCAGAGCGCAAAATGCCATATTCCAGCAGGATAACGCAAGACCACACTGCAGTTCGCACGACAAGCACCTTGAGGAAAGTACAGACCCTTGAATGGTCAGCCCAGGTCCCGATTTGTTACCCACAGAACCTACCTGGGATGCGATTCAAACACGGGCACTTTTATACCAGCCACCAGCAAATAAATTTAATGAACGGACACAGTACGTGTTTGAGGCATCTCAAGAAACTCCTCAAGCTGACATTCGGAGGCTCTCTGTCTAAGTGTCAATACAAATTCCCGCGGGGGTAAAGTTGCTAGGACCAAAAATAAAAAAAGCTGACTCGACGATGTATTTAGCCGGACCTTTTGTCACAATAGCCGGACTACTTATTTTAATAGGAAATAAAGCCACCTGCATATTTTCAGTCGTTTGCTAATAATCAGCTACATTCAGGTTTTTGCGAGTTCAACCTTGAACGTGCTTAAACTAAAAACAAAAAACGAAAAATCAGTAAAGAGCCTTATAATTTGGCAATTTCTTAATCGCTTATCCTGTTCCTAAGATAATCTTATGTCAAAATAAAATAAAAGTTCTCCATTACACAAAAAGAAAAGATTATCTGTTCTCCATGGACGAAAAACAAGAATATATTTACTATCTTGAGTAATTTCAACCAGACTTACTTAAAATGTGGGACACAGACATAGGAATGAATATCAATATATCCTGATGGTTCATTTATTTGTTTATTATTCAACTAATTCATCGTTTACAAAATATAGCCTCGTTAACCTTAAGGTAACAAATACAACTGCAATCGCTGTTTCCATGCCTCCCAGACTCCTGCTGTCCTCTGCCCGTTGATGCCCCTTCAGTTCCTTATCCCAGCTGTCGGGCAGGCTGCCTTTTGGGCTTCGATTTTCTCTGTTACTCCAAGCGTGAAGAAAAAGGAGATTTACAACCAGGATATAAGACCTTTAAGTCTTACCTTCTGGTGGTAAATTCTTATTCCTCGTTGTAGTTATTCCTCGCGCTTGCATCGTTAACTTGGAACGGCTTTAGTTGTGCTTTCTGTTCTTTATCGCTAAGGCATGGCAAAAGCCAGGCACGGCGGTAATGTTTATATTTTGCCGGAGACAGGGCAACCTTATGCTTATACAGATAATAAATAGAAGTTCAGATGGAGTGGAAGGTTAATCATTAAGTAAACGTTGTTCTCGGTACTCTCCATAAAGTTTGATAAAAATTTGCCTAACGTTCTGCTGTTTAGCACTTTTCATTTTCGTCATTGTAACACATTAGTTTATTAAATCGTACAAAAACGATCCTTAGACACTGCTGGTGAGTTATCCCACAAGAAACAACGGAATTTAAAGCGTGCCGCAACTCATCACATCCAGCCACGTGCCAAATGACTCAAACCGATTAGCCCTGTCGCGCGCGCCTCCTTGTCACGATGACCTATCCATTTCGGCCACCCAGGTGTTTAAGTGCCCTGGTACTGTACATTACCTCAACGTACGCTGAATTGCAGCACATGGTTTTCCTTCGTTATTTGCATAATTGCTGAAGATATGAGACTGTTGACTGCAAGGTCAAAACTCGTCTGTAACTCGTTTTAGTTCCGCCTTTTGTCCTGCTGCTAGAAACCAGTTCGGCGAAAAAATTTATCGTTGTCCTTCCGATTGTTTGTCAAGGTTGTGCCTGGCAGTACCTTTCTCGCGTTTGCAAGAAAACGAGTAAGACCATTTATGCGGACAGTAGCGTCCTGAAGCAAAAAAGTTAATCCACCGTGGCACTTGACCATCACTTTCCTGAACTCTTGCTTGTTTGCGACATTACATCACGGTCAACTGATTGCAAAAAAAAAAAAAAAATAAAAATAAAAAAATGTAACAGTTTTTGCTTGGTGCCCGACATCATCCGTCTAGAAATAACAGAAACTTTGGACGCGGTGATTACAATTGACTACACAGAAACGAAGTCTACACAAATACAAATAATACGTTTTTCTGATGACTCTTGTCAATCTAGGGGTAACTGCAAACGCTCACTCACTTATGTTGCCCAACGTATAAACTCAAAAGTCCTTCAACATCAGAAAATTCAATACTTTGCGGTACAATGTAGGAAGAGAGGTAAAAAGTGACACACGTACTTGAACTGACATGGGGTTTCATTGAAACCGGAAAAAGTGCACAAAATGATCAACTGATGGCGCTTCACATGATACAAAAGCAATAATTAGCATAACAACTGACTTTTAGCAAAGACGATGTTCTTTGTAACAAATGCTCAACCTGTCGTCCGTCATTCATCAACGATACCTGTAGTCGAAGGACAATCTTGTGAACTGCACCACACAGCGTATCAGTAGGTATGGTGAGAAACTATCATCTGATGTCATCATTTAGCATCCATAGTGAGGTCGGTCGATCGTGGTAGATTTGCGACTTCAGATATCCCCACAACCAATTATGAGACGGATTAAGGTCAGGGGATACGGTAGACAAAGCATGACGGAAGTGACGGGTCAGCACGGAATCCTCAAGAGATGCAAAATGGGGTAGAGCGCCATCCTGCATGAAAGTCGTACCTTCTAGTAGGTGTTTATCAGAGAGGGCTGGGGATGATTGCTTCTGTAACGTACTGGTGTACCCCCCACTCGTCACGCTGACAGTCTGAAAAGCAGCACCCTGCATTTCCTCGAAGAGAAAGGGTACAATCGCGATTGATGTGGTCAGTCCATATCACATGGTGATTTTCTTGTCGTGCATAGGGGTTTCACGACGGTTCTAGAATTTTCGGTAGACAACATTTTGCAGTTTTGTACAGGATTCTCATGCGCGTCAGTGACGTGTTGCTTTCGAGCGCCATTTGTTGACTAGGTTTTGCACTCGTTTTTGGTTTCTAAAGAACCCCATATCACTTCAGGCATATGAGACAAGTGTTATTACTCTACCTACCTTATTCCACGAATTAGAGCATTTTCAGACGTTAACGGACTTTTGGGTTACCCTGTGCAGCATTTCATTGGCGTCTACGTTTCCATTTTATGTTCGTTTCTTATTCTGCTTTTTTTAATCTACTCACCTTTACAATAGCAATTCATGAGTAGGAATAAAGCAGTTGGAGTTTTGCTCTATAAACACATTTTTACATGTACATTCATAATTTGAAAAAAAAAAAACACTGAAAAGTACATGGCAGAGGGTACTTCCCATTGTACCAGTTGTTAGAGTGTCTTCCTGTTCCATTTTTGTATGTAACGGGAAGAAAGACTACTTAAACGGCATCTGTGGGCGCTGTAACTATTCATATCTTATCTTCATGTTCCCTATGGGAGCCACTCGTAAGGAGTTGTAGTATATTCTTAGATTCATTACTTAAAACGGGGTCTTGAAACTTTTTAAGTAGTTCTTGTCGGGATAATTTATGTGCAACTTCAAGCGTCTGTCAATTCGGTTTCAGCTTCTCCATGAGAATCTCTCCGGAGGTCGAACACACCTGCGACCATTCGTCCTGTCCATCAGCTGTTAGTCCTACCTGATGCAGCTCCCACACACTTGAGCAATGTTCTAGGATGGATCGCTCGAGTTTTTTGTTAACAGCCTGTTGCATTACATGCAACAGACTCTATGTAATTGTATCATTTCATATCTCTACAAATAATTACACCCAGACATTTCTATGAATTGACCGACTGCTACTGTGCTGTTTGTTTCTATTGCCATAGTTAACTGAAGTGACAAAAGTAATGGGGTACATCCTAACAATGTGTCGGACCTCCTTTTCTCCAAGTCAGTGAAGCAACTCGAGGTGGCATGGACTAAACAAATTGTTGGAAAGCCCCTGTAAAAATATTGAGCCATGCTGCCTCTATAGCTGTCCATAATTGGGAAAGTGTTGCCGGCGCCAGATTCTGTGCATGAACTGACCTCTCGATTAAGGCTCATACACATTCGGTTAGAAGCCAAACCATCCGCCATGCCAACAATTATGGTTCGTTGACATAGCGCTTTGTCCTCTATAAAAATTCCATCGACGTTTGGCAACATGTAGTCCATGAATGGCTGCTAATTGTCCCCAAGTAGCTGAAAACAGCCATTCCCAGTCAGTTATCGGTTCAGTTGACCGGAGGAGACAGTCCATTCCATGAAAATACAGGTCACACCATTACAGAGGCACCATGAGTTTGCACAGTGCCTTGTTGGCAACTTGTGTCCATGGTGTCTGGGGTCTCCGCCACACTCGAACCCTACCATCAGCTCTTACCGACTGAAATTGGGACTCATCTGACCAGGCCGCAGTTTTAAAGTCGTCTAGAGCCCAGCTGATGTGGTCACGAGCCGAACAGAGGCGCTGCAGCAGGTGTCGTGCTGTAAGCAGAGGCACTCGCGTCGGTCGTCTACTGCCACAGCCCAAAACGCCCAATTTCGCCGCACAGCCGATACGTTCGTCGTACGTCCCACATTGATTTCTGCAATTATTTCACACAGTGTTGCTTGTCTGTTAGCACTGACAACTTCACGCAAACGTCGCTGCTCTCGGTCTTTAACTGCAGGCCAGCGGCCACTGCGTCGTCCTTTGTGAGAAGTAATGCCTGAAATGTGGTTTTTTCGGTACCCTGCGGATCTCGGAATATTCCCTAACGACATGCGAAATGGAGTGTCCCATGCTTCTAGTTCCAAGTACCATTCCGCGTTCAAAGTCTGTTAGTTCTTGCCGTGGGGCCATAATCACTTCGGAAACCATTTCACACGAGTCACCTGTGTACAAATGATACTACCGCCAATGGGCTGCATTTCTCTACCTTGTGTACACGATATTGTCGCCATCAGTGTAGGCGCATGTCGTCATCCAATGATTTTTGTCACCTCAGTGTACACTACATTTTCCTACCTTCGCGAACTGTACAGTTTTATATTTCTGAACATGTAATCGAGTTGCCATTTGTACAGCTTTGAAATATTATCGAGATTTCTGTGCAACCTTTTTACACTTCATTACACGAATGTGCATCAACTGCAAAAAGTCTAAGGTTACAGCTTCTGCAAGGTCACTGATGTACAGGATGGAGAGCAAGAATCCCAACTTGCATCCCTATGGCAGACCTGAAGTAACTTCCAGATCTGTCGACGACTCTCAAGTCAAGATAATATGCTGTTCCGTCCCCATAGAAAGCCTCAGTTCAGTCACAAATTTCGCCTGATATCCCTTTCGATGTTTGGCATAGGTATGGTAATGAGACAAAAGCTTTTCGGATGTCAAGAAATACCGCATCTACTTGACTGTCTTGATCCATGACTTTCGGGATGTCTTGTGAGCTTTTTTGACGTAATATACTAAAACTTACGACGGAGTACTTAAATATAATTAGTTCAGAGGACCGTTATCTGCAACGGCATGTTGTTGGCATTGTGTAATCGTGAATACTCTGAAAGTCTGGATAGGCGTCATTGCTTTTTAGTGCTCTTCCGTTAATCAAGAGTATCATTCTCATGCATGTCTTTTCACATTTTTATTTGTTTTAACTGCATCAGTACCAAGAATATCCGCAAATGATGTGAAATCTACAGGGAGACTGAACCGGGATGCCGTCTGTCAACGGTTACAAACAGGCAGCGCCATCTCAGCAGCGCTAACTGACTGTCGTTGTTGGTCGTGGATATAAAGGGTGCGAGATTGCTGACCGACATTACCTCTCCTTGCCTGGCCACCATAAACATTTCACAAGAAGCTGCTGTCTTTTCTCAGCGACAAAGGCCGCCATAGGAGCAAGCTGCGGTGTTCTGACAAAAACTGGTGATTACGATTCCTTAATGTTCAAAATGGTTCAAATGGCTCTGAGCACTATGGGACTTAATTTCTGAGGTCATCAGAACTACTTAAACCTAAATAACCTAAGGACACCACACACGTCCATGCCCGAGGCAGGATTCGAACCTGCGACCGTAGCGGTCGCGCGATTCCAGACTGTAGCGCCTAGAACCGCTCGGCCACACCGGCCGGCATTCCTTAATGTCTTAATCTGTATCGTGTAACTGCAACTGTTACAGGACACAAAAGCAATTACGCAGATGCATATGCTGAAGTGTAACATAAAAGATAGACTCCTTCTAAAATCTCTGCTGTCGTACTTGCCCTTGTCTTCCTGTGGTCGAACATTGTTGTGGCCACAGTCATGTACAGTGAATCCATTCCTGCAAGTCTTTTTGTAATATCACAGTAGGAACATCCAACTTCACATAGCCCTATTAAACGACGTCGTTCAAACGCACTGAGGTGTTGATAATGACGTATTTGTCGCCTAAAGGCATCCTTGACTAACATCATCATGTCCAATCTGAAAGATAACTAACTCTCACGATCCTCACGTCGTGTATTTAAAGCAAACCTGAGTTGCATCCTAATAGTGGCGCTACTAGCGCCACTCTTTATGTGACCTTCGCAAAATTTTAATAGGCCTCATCTTTCAGATCTAGAAATACTCCTACCAACTTTCTTTTTTTGGCACACAACTCTTTCTCGGTGCTGCGATATTTTTCCACCAGTGTATTTTGTCGATCTAGTGCCACACAGTGGCTTGTGGATATTTCAAAAAGAAAGGGTCACACTCCAAAGAGAAAATGATCAAATAAGTATTTATTAACTAGTGGTTTCCATCATTCCAGGTATCGTAAATTATTGACGGCAGTCTGTATGGCAATATTCTTAATGTGATGTCAAATAAAAATGTAAAAATCTCTTTAACTTTCATTAATATAAAATGCAGTATAGCGTCAATAGTCAAATGCGTTACTATTGTTAGTAAACCTTCTTACTCTCTTTAAAAGATATTCCATTATTCTCTAAGGAGTGCAGTTTGCATAACTACTAGTTATGGAGCGTAAGACGAATGTTACTGCCGTCAGTGTTTCAGTACAGGCGCTGGCATGTATGATCGGCACTCCAGTTATGAAACATTAATACTCGGTGATGGTCACATAGTTTAACTTTTCCTTAGTTAATTTTTTTCACTTTCTTGGTCCTAAGACTATATAACTGAAGCATATATGTATTAAGGTCTAAATAGCATGTTGTACTGATTTTTTCCCATTTTAGAGATCTCTCTTGTTGCAAACATCTTTTACATGTCTTACAATGACAATATTCATATTTGCAGCTATTCTGATTGAGTTGCTAGCTCAATGCTGTTTATCTTACGGATAAGAATAACATTTACATATCTTTATAGTTGAATTTAATTTTTGTTTTCATTCATACATGCTTCACATAATTACTTGATGCGTATGTAGTGGTCTGTAAAGGAAATGGTTATTATAATATTTATTAGCTTAAATATAAATATTGTTTTGAGTTACTTGAATTTGGATGTGTAGAGTTGTTACAACCACTTGCCGGTTAACTCATTATTTACATTTCTTTATAAGTAGAGTATGTAGACGGAGAACTCATATTTATGTCTCTTACCTTTCACCCAGTCACCCTTCGGTGTTCAAGCCTCCTTGTATACTGTGTTTCACTGTGCTGATGCATTTGCGAGAACAGCTATACAGAAAACCGGCACCACACTGGTATAAAATCAGACATCGCAATCTGTTGTAAACGTAACAGAAGAAATAAATATTTACAGAAAGAGTACAAAGAAGGCCATAGAGAAAAAGAAAATACGCACATTGACTATAGAAAAGAAATGACGGAGGAACAATATTCCTGCTGATAGACAAATTTCTGTAAAATAAAAAAGAAATATATATAATCATCTAAAAAAAATGAAAACACACACACACACACACATACACACACAGGATCACTAAGTATTGTCAAGAACAGTAAAAGTGGTGTAGTGAAATGTAGTTCAGTGACAACGTTTATACAGGGCCGTTTCTTCCTAAAGTGTAATTGTAAAACTCAAAGTACAAACATAAAACTGTAGGACTGATAAAAGTGAAAATAGTAAATGCCAATTTATAATAAATGAAAAGAGACGATAAAATGGATGAAATGATAATTACATGTCTACACCCAAACAAATCAAAGCAAAAAGTTAAATTTTTTCAAATGATCATTATAATAATTATTTTTGTAGATAGCTGAGAATGCCTGAAATGTAAGGTATTTGATTAAAACACAAGTTTATTTCAGTATAAAAAGACGACTAACAATGATTGTTATTTACAAAATCAACAAACATTTTCATCTATTAGAATGATATATTTTGTAATCTTGTTCTGGCAGCTTCTTTTTCCTCTTCATTAGGCTTGATGATCTGTTCAGTGTTTTCGAATTTATCCACTTTTCCTAAGCTTGCGGTTGAATGCTGATGAGGCATTTAATTATTATAGCTGTTTCTTAAAAAGGAGAGTTGTAATTCTGCTTATTGTGCTGTTTGTGTAAGTTTTATATTTGTTTTGAACTTGTTCTACACTGTTTGCCAGAATTTCTAAATCACTTTCAAATTCTAAATAATCAGTTTTAAACTTACCTTATATACAATTTATGTCTCACAACAAGTGATTCTCAAATATAGTTACAAATTTACACTATTCCCCAGTACCAGTAGGTGTTTCGTAAGCATGCTATAACTGTTGAACTAATCAGTTGCAGGAGATCAGATTTATTTTCATTATTTGTTTTAATAGATTAAAGGTGAAAGGGTAAATCAACACGAACATACCATTATACCTTGTTCCACTACCATAATTTAAACTACAAGTATGTAAAGACTATATATGTGGGCTCAACAGTAGTAGTGTGCGAATAAGTTGGGAGATTAGATTACATTAGATTAGATTAGTTTTTCGTTCCATAGATCCGTGCTGAGGAGATCCTCATGGATGTGGAACATGTCATTTTTATTTTTATGCTCAAATAACAATACTAATAGTATAAATATATATACAATACATCATTTGTTTCTATTAAAAAATTCGTCAATGCAGGAGAAGGAGTTGACCATTAGTAAGTCTTTCAGGCTCCTTTTAAACTGATCTTTATTTCTAACTAAATTTTTTATGTTTGCTGGCAAATGATTGAAGATGAGTGTTCCTGAGTAGTGGACCTCTTTTTGAACTAAAGTAAGTGCTTTTAAGTCCTTGTGCAGATCATTTTTGTTCCTGGTACTATATGTATGAACTGAGCTGTTTGTTGGAAAGAGAGATATATTATTTAGGACAAATTTCATTAAGGAGTAAATATACTGAGAGGCAGTAGTTAGTATACCCAGTTCTTTGAAGAGGTTTCTACAGGACATCAATGAATTTACTCCACAAATAATACGTATTACACGCTTTTGGACTCTGAAAACTTTTGTTTGACATGAAGAATAACCCAAAAATTTTATACCATATGGCATTATGGAATGAAAGTAGGCAAAGTATGCAAGCTTTTTCATTTTTATGTCGCCTATGTGTGCTAACACTCGAATTGCAAATATAGATTTCTTAAGGCGTTTCTGCAGTTCTGAATTTATTATGAAGTTGTAATCCAGGAATTTAAGACACTCAACCTCTTCTATTTGCTCTTCTTCATACTTTATGCATATGCTGGGTGGAAAACTCTTACAGGTGCTGAATTGAATATAGTGAGTCTTTTTGAAGTTTACTGTCAGTGAGTTGGCTTTAAACCATTTACTAATATCCATGAAAATATCATTAGCAGAGCTTTCTAGAAGTACACTCGACATACTATTTATTGCAATACTTGTGTCATCTACAAACAAAACGAACTCTGTTTCTGGCAGTGTAACTAATGAGAGATCATTAATGTACACAAGAAAAAGCAATGGCCCTAAGATGGATCCTTGTGGGACACTACATGTAATTTCTTCCCATTCTGATGATGACTGATGACTTAATTCACTAGTCCCTTGCACTGACACCCTTTGTTTCCTGTTAGCTAGGTGTGACTTGAACCATTTTGCAGCACTGCCCTTGACACTATAGAATTCTAATTTATTTTAAAGGATGTTGTGGTTCACACAATCGAATGCCATTGACAAATCACAGAAAATACCTGCTGCTTGTAACTTGTTATTTAATGAATTAAGTACATTTTCACTGTAGGTGTAAATAGCCTTCTCGATATCAGAACCCTTTAGAAATCCAAACTGTGTTCTTGATAATATGTTACTTGTGGTCAGATGGTTGAGAAGCTGCCTCTACATTACTTTTTCTAAATTTTTTTCAGAATGTTGGCAAAAGTAAAATCGGTCTGTAGTTTGATGGCATCTCTTTATCCTCTTTCTTGAATAGAGGCTTAACATCTGCATATTTTAGCCAGTCAGGAAATGTCCCAGTTATAATTGACTGGTTACACAAGTACCTTAGAATTGTACTAAATTCACAAGAACATACCTTAATTTACTTTGTCGGTATTTCATGTTAACCACTAGAATGCTTTGTTTTTAAAAATTTTATTATGGAAGTTATTTCTTTTGGTGAAGTAAGTGACATATTCATGTACCTGAATTATTTGTAAAGGCTAGTTTCAGATATTCAAGGGCATTATTTATGGATCCTGACAATCCCATTCTATCAGTAACGGATATAAAGTACTTGTTAAATAGATTTGCCACACTATGCCCATCGGTTACTAATGTGTCATCTACCCTTAGTGCTATTTCCTTCTGTTCCTTTCTGGTTCTACCAGTCTCCTCTATATCCCATATTGTTTTTATTTTGTTCCCTGACATTGCTATCTTCTTCTCATAGTGCATTTGTTTGGATCTCTGAATTAATTTTTTAAATATTTTACAGTATTCCTTGTATTTAGCTAAATCATCAGCATTGGAGCTATTCTTGGTCGACAGATATATTTTCCTTTTTGTCTTACAGGAAAACTCTATTCTTTGTGTAATCCATGGCGTTGTAGGGATTGAGTAACCTCTTCAAGGTCACCCGCAGGCGAGGACGTTCGCATTTGAATGTAGTACATGCTGATTGTCACATTTTGCATTGTCGTTCTTTGAAGACGGAAGTGGAGTCGTCTGATACGTCAGATATGGAAGCCCCGCAAGGGGTTGTCTGTATATTGTCGGATGAGGATGTACCGCAGAGTTCGCACTGCACTCCTGAGGTGTTGGATACGCCAACGCATGAATCTTTATGGACTCATACAGAGAGTTTGTTTTCATGCCCAATGGTATAACATGTGCTAATAGGTACTTTGATTTTAGACAGGGACTTTATAGGCCATTGTTGTAATTATTATTAGAGCCTCAATAAGTAAAAACCTCACAAGTCTACCTCAGACGCACAGCCGAAGGCCATCCTAGAAAATGGCCTCACGTGTAGTGAGGTCTCCTGATCAGCTTCTGTTTAATTTGAGTAACTTTTAGAGAAAACCAGTTTTCAAACATGGTACTGTCATTGTTCATGAATTTATTATATTTTTCATTCATGTCATGATCACTATAAACATCTTTTTAGTTCATATCTTTGAGCAGTTTTCTAAAACACTCAATTTTTGATTGATTGACTACTCTCATGTACTCATATTTAGCAGTCTTGATAATCTGCTTAGAATTTACATATAAAACAAGGAGCTACATGTTATGATCTGATAGTCCATTTATTACAGGTTTTATGATATGATTTTGTTCCTTTGATTTGTCTATAAAAATGTTATCAATGGCTGTCGTTGAGGATTTAAGGATCCTAGTTGGAATTTGTATCTAATTGGGGATGAGCTAGAGTAGTCCATGCAGTTGCGAAGACTACTGTGTTGGGGTGGTGCAGTGATCAGTGCATCTGGTAGTACACAGGAGATCCGGGCTTGAATCTCAGTCCAGCACAAATTTTCTACTTTCCCATTGATTTAAGTCAGAACCCACTGGCAATTAATGCCATTAATTGCTTTGTCATATTTGATATCTAAAGACTGCTTGGAGGAGAGAATGTTATTTGATTTAAACTGTACAGAAGGATCATGTTTTATACACATAGGTGATATTTCTCCCATCATCACTATCTTCAGTTCAACTGACTGTTTTTGTTTTGCTTGGTACTGTACCTATCATATCCTTGGTCTTCCTTTACTATTTCTATCAACTGGCTTCAATCTTTTTATCAGGAGGGGTAATCTTTCTCCATTCATTCTTTCAAGATACTCATTCCAGTTCCTCCTACCTTCTTATATTTTCCTGAGAATGAATTGTGAATTGTGTGAATTGTGTTTTATTAACCTCATGATGTATATTTGCAATCTATTTTGTTTGTGTACAGGAGACATGTCAAACATTTATAATACAGTTACAACGATTTTTCCACTAATAAATTATAACACTACAATAAATAATAACACTATACGGAAATTTCTTGGAATATGTAACACATGGTATCCAGCTCGTCCACAGATTAATAACATTTCAGTATCAGACCAACATATAGCTTTTTTAAGTACACCTAAGTTCATCTGCATGAACTTGTTCCCTTTTACTTTATTACAAATTTTCATTCCCATGTATTGGGCTCCCTGGGATACAGTCTGAGGTGGTGAGTGGGGAGTATTAAAATTTCTTTGTTTCTAGTATCATGTGAATGAATGAAATGGTTTCACTCAAATAATTCATGTCTGGTGTACGAAAATATAATAATCTCACACATGTATACGGGAGGCAGAGTTAATATTTCAAATTTTCTAAATGATGGATGACATGGTTCTTTATGATTTGCAGTGTTCATGTTTTGAATGATGTTTCTGTATTTTTAGTACCGGCACTATATTTGTTGAGTTACACCAAAAAACAATACTGTACCTAATAACAGATTCAAAGTAGCTTGTATATGCTACTTTTCGTGTGCCCATGTCAGCTGCAGTTGCTAATATTTGTATTCCATGCGTGCCTACCAGCTCAAATTTTTATCTATATTTAAACCTAAGAATTTGGCCCAGTTAGCTCCATCTATATCTTGGTTGTTGTGAACAATCCTAATCTGCTCACATTTTGACTGTTTGGTTTGGAATTGCGTTGTGAAAGTCTTAGATATGTTTAGACTCAACTGATTTAGCTGAAACCAAGTTTCTAAGGTACTGAGCAGATCATAGATTTGGGAACTTTTTCTGAATCCTGACCTTCAACTAAGACAGAAGTATCATCTACGAACACAATTTATGGGGAGCCGATATCTAATGGTAAGACGTTAGTATAGAAAATAAATAAGACTGGGCCTAACATGGAGCCTTGTGGAACACTCTGAGATATTTTTTCCAATCAGAAAAATAATATCCGCCATTTAAAGAGATGCTAACTCTTTGCTTTCTGTTTGATAAGTAGGATTTAAGCCATTATAGGGCACTGCCGCTAATGTCATACTTTTCAAGTTTGTAAATAAGCAATGCATGGTTTTCAGAATCAAATGCCTTTGTGACGTTGCAGAAAATTCCTGCCACCTTATTTCTTTTGTCTAATGATGTACTTATTTTCTCAATGGAACTGTTCACTGCATCTATGGTGTTTTTCCCCTGCTGGAAACCAAATCGATTGTTTAGAATAACAGAATATTTTGCAATTTGGGCAACAGCAAGTTTTTGAGGTATTTTAAATATGACTTGGTAAATGGAGATAGCACGATAATTTCCCATGACCTCTCATGATCCCTTCTTAAAGACTGTTTTGACTTCAGCATATTTCAGTTCTCTGGGAAACAGCCCTCTTCAAAACATAAGGTTATTGTTTGAGATAGTGTGTGTGCAATTTTATTGTGTACCACTTTAATAACTGCTCTTAATGTTAGAATAATATTTTCTAGGCCTACACAGAAACTTTTAAAAATTTCATAAAGTTTTCAGTTTTCACTTAGACCAAAGCCATTTACTTTGTTTTGATGATCTGTTACATCTACATCATTAGACTTTGCTACTTTTATAAAGACTTCATTGATCTACTCTGGTATTTGAGTTGGATTTATGAAAGTATTACCTTCAATGTCAATTTTTAAAATTTCATGGTTACAGGCTTTAATGCCCAACGCAGATTTAATGACTGACCACACAGCCTTTGTCTTATTTTACGATTTAAAATTAATCTTATTTGCCAATTGTTTTGCTCCATCAACAAAGTTGCCTTTTCCACTTTAATTTATTTCTCACATTATTGCTACAGAGTCTAGGTGGAAATGTTCCATTAAAGGCACCAAGAAAACTATTTAGGAATTTCTCAAAGTTTTATCACTTGAGTTACAATGATCAAATTGCTGAAGTTCCTGTGTTTGTGGTAGCTCAATGAACAATGCCCAATCCAGACAAAATTTATACACATCTTTATGTACATAATTAGTTAGAACATTGTCAATACAGGTTGCTGATTGGCCATTGTCTCTGGTAGATTCAAAGAAATTCAATTTGGAAACATATTTCCATACTAAGTCAGTGAATCTTTAAGTGTAACTGCTGTCACATGTGATACCAATACTAAAATCAGCAGTTATTACAATTTTTTCTTTTTTTCTCTACAAAGATCTTCTAGCATAATTTGATGCTTGGATAAAAGTAGTTCTGTTGTTGATGTCCCTGGAATTTTGTTTATTGAGATTATTATAATGTTTGCTAGTGACTCAAATATTTCTACACAACAGCTGTCAAATACACATTCTTCATTTAAATAATTAAAACAATTTCTGGTCTCATAATTTACATCACTAAGTCGAAGTATACATGAGCCTCCTCATGATTTGTTTCTTCTGAAAAAGCTACTTGCTGATCTGAAATTCCCTATTTTGTTTAAAATTTTCATTGTGTCCTCAGCAAACCAGTGCTCATTTAAGCAAAGAACTCTATTATTTGCACATTCTGACATAAATATTTCCAATTCGTCTATTTTGGAGCTTTTATTGTGCGAAACATCAGTGTTTAAACCATTTATATTCCAGTGGGTAACATATCTACTTTGACTATTACTTATAGGCTTTAGCACATTTCTTGCCAGATAATGGTTTGGTTTTGTCTTTCTTAATGCTAAACAAGTTTTTTCCAATCCTATCACTACTTATCAGTTTTCCTTATTTGTTTTGACCTGGCTAGTATCTATGAACATCTTACTGAATACTTTTGAGCCCACCCATTCAGATGTACACCATATTTGTCAAGATACTTTGCGCTTAGAAATTTGTTGGCATCAATAAAAACGACTCCTAGTTTGTTGCACTGTTCTTTAATATTGCTATTTATTCTTTGCACATAACTGTCGCTCACCGATCTCCTGTACACAATGCCACTGATTGTTATCCTGGAATTCATGTAGTATTCTAGCCATTCGCATAAGGTTCTTAGTGTGGTTTATAATTTCTGTTGTTAGAAGTGAATTTGTACCCACATGGATAAAGACACTGTAATTATATTCAGTTCTTAACTAATTTGCAAATTTAGAAATCTGCCTGCTCTTGTATTTCCATTTATGGATTGTAGAAACTTCATCTTTCTTATTTGTTTGGGACTTCCTTGACGTTTACCTGTAACCCATGACTCACTTCTGTACATAACCATGAAACTGCCATTGTCTTATCAAATTTCAAACTTGTTTCGTTTACTGATTTACTTTTTAGAAATATCTTAATTTTTCCACAAATAGTCCCAAAATTTGCTACTCTCTTTCATATGTCCGCATAGTACTAATATGTGATGTCACAACCTAAAGTGTTAAAATGTTTGACTTACTCTATTGTTAATCACAATTTTTGTTCGTACATGATGTTTTCCTTTAAAAGCTAATGATTTTGTCTTCTTTCTTGAAATCGTCAACTGGTACTGTAAATCTTATCCAGTAAATGTAGGTCACCTCCATTCTCTGCCAGCATTGTGACATAGTCTGCATATAAAGGGCAGTTAAGTGAGGGTTTCTGTTAGGCTTAGTTTCCCCATTAAAAACATTTGTCATTCCCGAATTGCATCATCAAAATAACTGTTAAAAAGTGTGGGAGACATGTTGCATCCTTGTCTGTCTCCTTTTGTTCTGGCTATGGTCTGTGTTAGAGTAACATTTACATCTGCAGTATGGTTGTGTGTTTGTAAAGAGTTTTTAAAATTTTTATTAGGTGGTGTGAATATCCTCTTTTCCTCATAATTCTCCACAGTTTCTTTCTATCAATACTTTCGAATGTATCAGTAAAATAAATTTATGCAAAATGGGCTTCCTATTATACTCTGTTTCTCGATTATTTGTTTAATTATAAATGCTGTACCTGTTATCGAGCTGCCCCTCTGAAATCCCATTTGTTCTTGGCCTAGTAAACTGTCCGCTATAACCTTTAATGTCTTGTTCACTATTCTTGCATAAACTTTCTATGTAATGTCCAGTAAGCTGATTCCCCTATAGTTCTCTCAGTTCTTGCGGTCACCTTTTTTAAATAGTGGTATTACTTTTGTCTGTGACCATACTTCTGGAATAGCTTCATATCTACAGCACATATTAAATCATGTTTCAATCTGTTTTGCAGTAGGGTGCCTTCATATTTTAGCAGTTCAGCACGTATGTCATCCATACCGGTAGTTTTTCTATTCTTCGTAGAGGTGAGGGCTTCTCTTAATTCACCCATACATTAATCTCTACAGATCCTATTTTAATCACCTTCTCTATATTTCCTGCGGAGCATGTTTCTTCATACCACAAGTCCTTGTAACATTCCATTCATTTTGCTTGCTGGATATCATTTGTCTCAGCAATTCCTTTTTCTGTTTGATTAGGCATTTCCTTTATTTTGTAAGTTACCATTCGCCTTCGTGAATATCGTCTTCTATTAAGTTTATAAACCTACACCAAGATTCTTGACAAGCTCGTTTCACTGCTCGATTTTGTGCATTTCTCTCTTGCTTGTAAACTGGATGATTCTTCTCCACTGGTTCATAGAAAAGCGTCCTGTTTTTCCTTAGAACTTAATCTAATTCTGATTTCTAAATTTTATCACTTTCTTTCTTCTTATCTGATCCTTCTTTTCCCATGGTTTCTTCAGCTGCTTTATTAACTGCAGATTCTATACTTCTCCATTTCTTCTCTATTTCTTCCGCTCTTTCTTTCTGCTCTCTTACGTGTTAAGCTTCCTCCGTTACAGGTCTCGTACGCTATGTTTAATTAGTATATACACGTTGTAGATTTCTTCCTTCATGTTTTCTTCTGTCAACTTTTTGTTCTTCCGCCATCTAGTGTACATACCTATTTGAGGTATCCCCAAGAAATGATCAGAACATACGTCTTCTGCAAGCTAAAAGTAAATATGTAAAGAATAGAACCGGTGTTTAATCGTTTTCTCAAATTTGTTAAAAGAAACGCTACGCTCAAAGTAGTTCATCCAACGGGAACTTGTTTTTCCGATGAACTCTACAGTGCTTAGACTAATTGAAGAATTATAACCATAGATATTTCCCAATCATCAAACTCCTCAATTAGTTCCCTCATTCACTCCAGCCTCAACAACATGACAGCCAGTATCTGAAAATTCTGACGGGATTCAGTTTCTCATTTTCCCCGCACACGTAAAGATGTAAGTGAAGAGGCCTACAGACTTCTACTTCCGGCTACTGGCGCTTGCACAAACTCGCCGGGTGTGGAGCTCCGGTGTTCCAGAGTCTTCTGTGGCGAGGTCGTCGTACATGCGCACCTGCCGGCGACCAGCTGACGCTTCCAGAACCTACCCTAGCGGCGTCACACTGGAGCACGCGCGTCCCACAGCCGCCAACCAGGTGCCGCCACTGTATCCGGCAAAGGGACCGCCCAGATCCGTCTCAATTACCGCCACAACTGATTCACGAGCGAAACCAATCTAAGGCTACACCCGAACCGCTACACTCTCATTTCGCAGAAGGCTGTTGACTGAGGGTATAGATTATTAGGACGCACGAACTTCGGTATTTTTTGGTGAACAGTATTATATATAGAGTAGGCACTTACGTTATGTAATTCCTGAGCGTTTTTATTTTGCAGTCTTAGAGAGAAAAACAAATTAAAAGCTACCAGCGCCATATTACATATTATTATAAGTTGATAATTACTCTTTCTGTAGACGTGTGTCGTGCAGTATTAAAATACCACCACCAGCAGTATCATAATCATCATCAGCATAATTTTTTTGTCACTATCATCATCATCATCATCATCTACGTCAGGGCCTAGCCCTTTCACTCTTTCCTTGTTTTCATAAATGGTCTTGCCAAATCTTTTTTGATGTTTTCCAAAGGATTGTTTTCCAATTGGTGGATATTAATTTACTGTTTTAGGTATTCTCGGTTTTCCTAGTTGATTTCTGTGTTCTTTCTATCGTCTCTGCTATAGTTCCATGGTTTCAATATTTACTACATTTTTAACTCTGTTAACAGTTCTTCGGTTCTCTCCTTATCCTCGATTGTGGTTGTTGTTGTTGCGGTCTTGAGTGCGAAGGCTGGTCTGATGCAGCTGTCCATGTTCATCTACAAAATGGAAGGTTTTTCATCTTTGACTAAATACTGCAATCTACGTCCATTTGAACCTTTTACTGTGATCATACCTTGATCTCCATTTAGCATTTTTAGCCCCCCACTTTCCTCCAGTAACAATTCCACAATTCCTTAATGCCTCATAACGCATCTTATCAACCGACCCGTTCTTTTAATCAAGTTAAGTCGTATATTTATTCTGTCCCCAGTTCGATTCGGTACTTCCTCATTAGTTTTGCGATGTACATACCTAATCGGTAGTAGTCTTCTACAGCACAACTTTTCAAAAGGTTTTTGTTCTCTTCTGGTCTGAAGTGCTCATCGATCGCATTTCACTTCCTTACAAGGGTACGCTCCGGGCAAATACCATCAAAGAACACCCCCTAACGCTTAATTTTTTTTAAATGTTAAGATATTCCTCCGTTCCAAACATTCTTTGCTTGCTACAGCCAGTCTGCATTTTATATCCTCTATTCTTTAGCCACCATCAGTCAATTTACTGACCTAATAGCAAAGCTCATCTACATCTTTCAGTGTCTCACTTTTTAACCCAATTCCCTGAACAATACCCCATTTGATTCGATGACAGTCCATTATCCTTGATACTTGTCTTATAATATCTTTTCAAGATACTATCCGTTCCATTCAGCGACTCATTCATGTTCTTTGCTGATTTTGACAAAATTAGAATGTTATCACAAACCTGAACTTTAATTCATTCTCTAATTTTTTTCTTTGGTTTTCCTTACTGATTGCTCAATATACAGATTAAACAACAATGGGGACAGGCTATAACCTTGTCTCATTCCCTTCTCAGTTATTGCTTCCCTTTCATGCCCTCAGACTCTGACGACTCCTACATGGTTTCTGGACAAATTGTAAATAACCATTTGCTGTAGGTATATTAACTCGGCTGTCTTTAGAATTACGAAGACTGTAGTCCAGTCAACATAGTCAAAAGCTGTCTCCAGGTCTACAAGTGCTATAAACTTAGGTTTGCCTTTCTTTAACTTACCTTCTGAGCCTGGTCGTAGGGTCAGTATCGCCTCGCAAGTTTCTACATCCCTCCTGAATCCAAACTGATTTTCTCCGGGGG